>NC_061116.1:155319995-155393599 GCF_002878395.1 Capsicum annuum
ATTGTGATTTATGATACTTTTTTCTATTTAAATTTAAGTGACAATGATATAATTTCAAGAGCCTGCCAAATATTTTATATTTTTAAATTTTAAAAATTATTAATTATGTGATTTATAATATTTTTTACATAATTTTTCAACAAGTTATGAATACTCTATTCATCTCAATTTATGCGGCACAGATAAAATTTTGGCAATCGACCAATTTTTTTAAATATTTTGTTCATTATCTTTATTTACAGTACTTTTTATCTCATTTTCAAATAATATATGTTACTTTATATCTTCCTCTGTCCTGTCCCAATTTATATGACACTAATATAATTTTGATAGTCAATCAAATTTTTTATGTTAACATATCATTTTGTTATTCTTAATTTTCTAACACATAAATGACTTATAATAAGGGTAGTATAGTAAAATCATTGTTTTAAGGATTACAATTTAATTTAAAACAACAAGAGTTAATTTCACATTTTATGTCTATTTTATTTTTTTATTAAATATTATTAATTTTTTTAATGCTTAGATGACTCGTAATAATTAATTAAGAGCGATTGATTATGTTACTCCTATAAAAATTAACATAATTTCATCATATTCAATAGTAATCATTGATAACTCATCAGAGTAGTATATTAATCAAATACAGAATGTTATATTTTACATATAGAAAATATGATATTATTAAATATTATTGGATAGCGCATTATGTTTATCTCTCACAACAATAAATTTTATTATATATTTTTCTTTATTTCTTTTTACTTGATACATATTAACCCAAACAAATCTTAAGAAATTATTCATTAGTAATTTATTTTATTAAATTAAATTTATTAATTTTGGACTTTAAAAATTTAAAGTTAAGTTTAAATATTAGTATTTACATATAAAAAAATAATTTTAAAATTTAAATTTTACTAAAATAAATTATCTTTTTTTTAATTAAATATTATTAATTTTTTTAATAAATAAATAACTTATAATAATTAATTAGGGGTGATATAATAAAATCACGAAGGGGTGATATAATAAAATCACGAAGCAGCTAGTCAACACGTATAACGAAACCAACGTTTTTAATATAGATTAAATGATATTTTTTTTAATTTACTAAAATAATAAAAATTAAAAAATTTATTTAGTTTAAACATATTTAGTTATAATTAATTAATATGAATGATCATCACATTAAATTACTTAAATATATTAAATTTAAACAATTTACTTTAAAGCTATGTAAAAGTTGTAAGTAATTACACTTTATCATATTCAAAGTTAAACTTAAATGAAAAATATATGGAATATGTGGACCCACCATCCATGTAATTTGTGACAAATTGAAAAGTAAAATAGGACCCGTTCCCCTGTCCTTCAATGATGTTTGTACAAGTTGCAAGGGCATGATATAATAAAATGAAAGTACGTGGAGGTTTTTGTAGGGGCATGATCTATGATTAAATCAAAGATTGTGGACTTTTTATAAATTTTTCAATAAAGAATAAGCAACACAACACAAAACTCGATTTTTGCAAGCAAATTAATTCTTATGAATGTTATTTAATGACCTTAATACCCTCAGGCTTTTATTTAATGTCTATAACCAGACATGTTGAAAGTCTCAAGTTGACTCTACTTTTATATATATATATATATATATATATATATATTCTTCAGATAATGTTATTTATTAGTGATTTTAGACTATTCTTAGTGGCTATTTTGTTCGCATCCTTTGTACGATGACTTTTGAATCTTTGGGATGTAAGAGTTAGATTTTTACACATTATTTATTTATGTTTGAGATTTCAATTATTATTCTTGTAAATGGTCTTGTTTTGTTAAACGAGTTGAGTAAGGCTTGTGTTAGATGGTAATATATGGTTCATTCATCAAAAAATTATTGTGGGTATCATTCAGGCCCATTTGAATCGTGAAAGAAAATTTTACAATTTTTAATTAACTTTGTCATGATTTATGAAATCATGGCTAATAAACTATGGCTTAAAGGTGCTTTTTGCATAGTATTGCTACTAAAACCTCTAGCAAAGTGAATAACATCAATGTGTTCATTCAATGGTCTATCTATAAGCAACAAACTAGCACAAATACCTTTGAACTATTTAATGTAAATACCGATTTAGTTCCTCATCTTGTGATCTAAAGTTGTTGTATCAACTAAAATTCTTTGTCCTGCAAGCTTTAGGTAAGTATCTCTAAGGCAAGATCATATTTTTTCGATAGTTGAGCACCTTATAATAAAAAACATAGACTCCTCAGTCATTGTTCCAAAGTGAACTCCTAACTTGTACAACTAATTTTTCTCATTGTGTTAATTCAGGGTTAGAATTTGATTCTCATTTCTCATTTTCTGCAGCTTTAGATGGTGCATTTTATTTTATGATGTTAGAGACTTTCCATAGTCCGCATAAGTTGGAGAACTTGAGTTCTTCAAACAAAGTTATTAATAATTTATAATTTTTTTTGAAAAATTGTATTGAGTTTGTTAAGTGACGAATGTGAAAAAAGAGAGAACAAAATTTGAGGTTGCAGACTTGGTGATTTTCAGTGGGTTAATGCTTCGGTTCTTTTTCTTGATTTCTTTCATTACACATATGCAATACATACATACATACATACATACATACATGCATATACTACTTAGTTCTCAAAAAGTCTATCCCTGGGCTAGCTTTCTCTAGAAGTTAGTATGTTATTATTATGTATACTAGAACTTTTATTTGAGATACAATACAATCACTTAATATACATGACACTTAGAGTGTGTTTAGGACTTCTCTAGGCTAGCTTATCGGTTAACCCATGTCACGTGGTTGAGGGGTATTTCAATTAGCTTTAGGTGAAAAATAAGTGTTTTTATGTAATGACATAAGTTGAAAAAAGTACAAAAATAATTTTGAATCTTCATAAGTACAATTTATTTTTCTAATATAAATAAAAGTCTTTCGAATTGATAACTAATCAAACACAAATTGTTATTTGTCAAACATCCCTTGGGGAGGGTTTTATAAGATGTCACATTTTCTGTTAGAAAAAGGTGTTGCCGGTGTTTCTCAATATTTCCACGGTGGTATCAATGTTTCATGAATGAGTATGACATGAGGATGTAATGCTCACAAACAACCACAATGAGTATATCCACAACCAATCACAATGAGTATTTCCACAACCACGTGAGCGAAATATCCCCTCATTATTTTCAACCATTCATGAATTTTTACATATTTCATATGCCAATAAAGTATGAATATATCACAATACACAAATGGTACCATAACACACTTTTTCACCAAATAAGATACAATTATCATCACGTATATAAGGCTATCAATATCACATAGGATCACACACGATCACTCATAACATATAATATTCCAAGAGCATCACAAAAAATCACATATAGGCCCCCACAGGCACAACAAAATAAGATAGCTATTTTTCATGATTAGTTCCCACACTCTTAACATGACTTTTGTATACAAATTAACTACTCAAATCAGTCTGAAAGAGTTAAGATAAAACCTACCTCGAAAGCAGAAAATTAGAACAAAACCTTCAATCCCAAAGCCTTACTCCTCACGAACAGTAACAAAATCAGCAAAAACATGGAAATATAGAATCTTTATATCAAAAGGAAGCCAATGATACCCATATTGCCTACTTTTGATTGGGGTCAAAACGAACCCACAAAATGGATTTTTGAAAAAGGACAATATCATAATTTTATTTTAAAAACATGTATGGCATAATTTTTAGGAGTCTATAGATGATAACCCAAGCTAAAATGAGTTAAAAACAAGGTCCAAATCAAAGAAAAATTATTTCCAAGTTTTACCAGGTAAAATCTTTGAAATTTGTTTTAAAATCAAGAATTGAAGTTGTTTTGAAGATTAAATTGAGGACAAACTGATAATTATAGGATTAAAACATCATCCAAGTGAAAAGGTATTAAAATTGGTGCTTAATTCTAAGAAATACAATTTTGGGCCTTCGAGTAAAAATTCCCAATTTCCACTTTCAAATTCAAATTAAATGATAAAAATTAAAAAAAAAATGAATTTAAATAGGTTGTTGGAGCTTACCCAAGCTTAGACGTGAAGAAAATATCTCAAAATCACGAAAATCCAAGTTCCAAGTCTAAAAAATGGTGATAATGGCAAAAACACGGGTGTATATATATCCAGGATCTGCAATTGCGGACCAGGGTCGCGATTGCGACACCTATCCGGTCAAGGATATCATGATCGCGAAAAGGGTATTGTGATTATGACACTCCGACTACAGGCCTAATCGCGACCGCGACAAGAACATCTTAACCACGGGTACACAACTGAGAGGGACTTCGTGCATTCGAAGTCTCTGCGCCCCCCTTAAATTTTATTCAAAATCTTGTGATTCCAAATGAACTATGCTACCCTATCAAATTCAACATTCCGGACTCAATGCGATAACAAATTTTTGAAAAGTCATTATTTTCACAAAGTTGACCACTGAAATCCAAAATCACAACTTTCCAAACCGAGGATGAAAATGAGATTTAAATGCCATAAAACCATACCAACCAAGATACCACCCTAAAATCGACATTTTGGATCTACTGGCGCAGCCCATTTTGCCATCTGTCTCATGGATCAAAAGATAACGATTGAAGTCCACTCTAGGGCTCTCGAATCCTCCAAAAATCACAATATCAGATAAATAGCACCAAAATGCATCGAAAACCATGCCTATCACTCCCACACTCCAAAAATACCATAATGCAACTACGGAGAGGAGTAAAATAGTTAAATCACACAAAAGCACATATTTTATCAAAAATTCAAGTCGTTACATCATCCACCACTAAAAAATCTAGTTTGTCCTTGAACTAAAGGCAAAAGAAATACCTGAATCAACAAAGAGTAGGGGATAAGAGCTACGCATATCAGACTCGACGTTCTAAGTAGCCTCTTCTATAGGTCGATTTCTTCACTGAACCTTAACCACAGGGATAACTCTAGAATGCAGCCGTCTAACATCCCTAGCCAAAATGGAGACTGGCTCCTCAACAAAAAAGAATCGCCCATCTAACTGAACCGACTACAAACGAATAACATGAGACTCACCAGGAATGTAACGGCGAAGTACGGAAACATGAAAAACTGGATGAGATGCTGATAAATCTAGGGGTAAGGCCAACTTATAAGCCACTTCATCAATGGTCCAAATAATCTTAAAAGGACCAATATACCTGGGGCTAAGCTTACCCCTCTTCCTAAACCTCATTGAATCTTTTACAGGTGAAACTCAAAGAAAAACATGATCATCAACACCAAATCTTAAGGCACGAAGTCTACGGTCAGTATAACACTTCTGCCTACTCTAAGCAGCTTAAAGTCTATCCAGAATGATCCAAAGTCTATCAAAGGCTCACAAAGCAGGTCTAAACCTTAAGGTTAAACCTCGAATCAACCCACTGGCGAGCAATAATGCCTATCATACAATGCCTTAAAAGGAGCCATATCGATACTAGAATGGTAGCCATTATTATATGCAAACTCTGCTAAAGATAAATGTTGCTCCCAATGGCCATCAGGATCGATTACACAAGCGAAGAGCATATTTTCCGAAACTTAAATAGTCCTCTCTGACTAACTATCAGTTTGGAGGTTAAGCGTTATGCTAAGATAAACTTGAGTACCCAACTCATCCTGAAAAATATTCCAAAAGTAAGATGTGAACATTGAACCACGATCTGAGATGATAGACACTGCACACCATGAAGACACACAATCTCATGAATGTAGATATGGGACAACCTCTCAGCACTGAAGAAAACTTGGATAGGGATGAAATGAATAGACTTGGTCAATCAATCCACGATGACCCAAATACTATCCAAACCATATGAAGTATGTGGCAATACAGTCACAAAGTCTATAGTGATTCATTCCTACTTCCACTCGAGAATAAGTAACCTCTGAAGCAATCTACCAGGTCTCATATGCTCGGCCTTCACTTGCTGACAACAAAGGCAACGAGATACAAAGTTTGCTACATCCTTTCTAACACCACCCCACCAGTAATACTGCCTCAAATCATGATACATCTTAGTCACTTCTGGATGGATGGAATACCTAGAACAATAGGCCTCCTCCAAATTCAATCTAATCCAGTCACCCACTTTTGGCACACAAACTCGGCCTCTAATCCTTAAAACTCAATCTAAATCAAGTGAGGCTTCCTTAGCCTCACCACTCAGTACCTTATCACAAATCAATCTCAATCCTGCATCATCAATCTAATAATCTCGAATTTACTCCATTAAAGAAGACCTAACCTCCATGAATGGCAAAACATGCCAGTGTTGAAATATCAAGCCTAACCATCTGGTTAGCTAAAGACTGAAATTCTAAGGCCAAAGGCCTCTTATAGATCAAAAGATGTGCCAAGATGCCTATTCTAGTCGACTTCCAGCTCAAGTCATCCGCAACCACATTAGCCTTGCCCAGATGATAGAGAATAGTCAAGTCATAATCCATAAGCAACTCAAGCCAATAACGTTGCCTCATATTAAGATATCAATAGGTGAAGAAGCACTGAAGGCTACGATGATCGGAGAAAATCTCACAACAGACCCTATACAAGTAGTGCCTCTACAACTTTAAAGCAAAATCAACCGCACACAACTCCAAATAATGAGTAGGATAATTACTTTCATAAGGTTTTAACTGATAAAAAAATACATAATCACCTTACCCTCCTATATTAACACATCACCTAATCTAATATTGAAGCATCACAAAAGATGGTAAATCCTGCATCCTCATTGTGCAAGGTTAAGATAGGGGCTAATGTCAATGAATTCTTGAGCTTTTGAAACCTCTCCACACAAGCATCAGAACACTGGAAAGAAATCTTCTTCTGAGTCAACTTGGTCAATGGAGCTGCAATAGATGAGAAACCTTCAATAATACGCCAATAATAACCTACCAAACCAACAAAACTCTAAATCTCGATGGGCAAAGTAGGTCTATCCCAATCATGAACTGCTGTAACCTTAGATGGATCAACCATAATACCCTTTTTAGTTACCACATGACCCAAGAATGAAATAGACTCCAACAAAAACTCACACTTGGAGAACTTAGCATACAATTTCTTATCCCTCACTCTCTAAAGCACAATCCACAAATAATCCTTATACTCAACCTCACTCTTGGAATAAACCAAGATATTATCTATAAATATAATAATAAAGAAGTCTAGCTATGGATGAAACAACTAATTCATCAACTCCATGAATGTGGTAGGGGAGTTGGTCAACCCAAAAGACATGACCAAGAACTCATGATCACCATATCGAGTTCGAAAAGCTTTCTTGAAAATATTTAAAGCTCTAATCCTCAACTGGTGATAAGTAGATCTCAAATCAATCTTTAAAAACACCGTAACACCTAAAAACTAATCTAATAAATCATAAATATGAGAAAGATGATACTTATTCTTAACCATCGCCTTGTCCAACAATCAATAATCAATACACATATGTATAGACCCATCCTTATTCTTAACAAACAAGATAAGTGTACCCCAAGGCGACATACTAGGTTGAATAAATCCCTAATCTAATAATTCATACAACTGATCCTTCAATTCCTTCAACTCGGCTGGGGATATCCTGTAAGGAGGAATAAAAATGGGCTTGGTGCTCGGCTCAACATCAATGGCAAAATCAATATCACAATCCAGAGGCATACCAGGAAAATTCATAGGGAACACGTCCATAAACTCACGAACAATATGAACAAAATCAAAAGAAGGAGGTGAAACAACACTAGTATCACGAATATGAGCCAAAGAAGATAAACATCCCCTCTCAGCTAATCTATGAGCTTGAACATAAGATATAATCCTCTTAGGACCTGAATAAAGCACACCCTTCCAAGCTATTCTTGGTACACCCAACAAAGCTAAAGTCATGATCTTAGCATAACAATCTAGGACAACATGATAAAAAGCCAACCAATTCATACCCAAAATAACATTGAAATCAACCATATCTAATGCAAGCAAATCTACCTAAGTCTCACGCCTAGAGAAAGTCACAACACAAGATCGATACATCTGATCGAGCACTAAATAATCTACTATAGGGGTAGATACACGATTGGCATAGTAAGAGGCTCATTAATAAAATTAAAAACCAAAGTAAATTACGTAGACATACAGGAGAAATTTGATCTGGGAAAAACAACACAAATACAAATATGAAAAAAATGGGGACGATACTTGTGATCATAGTATCAGAAGCCTCTGCCTATGGTCTGGCGGGTATAGCATAACACTAACCACGACCATCAACTAGCTAAGTAGAATTGTAACCACTACTATGGGCTCCACTACCTCAGCCTTACACTTTTAGAGAACCCCTGCCTCTCACAACTAGAATTTAAGTAGCTCTAATCACATAGCGGGGGATAGTTCTTGGCCAAATGGCCAATCTCATCACATACAAAGCAACCTCTATGACTTACCTTAATAGAAGAAGGTACCACTGGGCTCGAACAACTATCTTGAACTATGGAACCAAAAGATCCACCACTTAAACTCTGCAAGGCTGCCTACATTAGCCTACCATGATACTCGTGAGAAACTTAAAAATCTCTACCTTGAGAAGTCTGACCTTTGAACTTATTAAAATAGTGCACCTTCTTGGCACTTCCTTGAGACGCTCAAAGAATACCCTCTGTCATCATAGCATAATCCATAATGCTCTAAATAGATGTTCCAAATACAACTATCTGAGACATAGCCAACTGAATAGAAATGTGCAAACCCTTCACAAATTGCTAAATCTTCTCAGACTCGGTGGTAATACTCGCATAAAAATATCTGGACAAGGAATAAAAGTGTGTCATATACTCTGCAACTATCATAAAGACCTTCTCCAAGTGATTAAACTAATATCTCATTCAATCCCTCAGGCTATAAGGCATTAATCTCTCCAAAAAGGCATAAAAAAATTGAACCTAAGTCATCTTAAGAGAGTCAATATGTCTACAACTAACAAATAATCTCCACCAATCTCTAGCATTATCTTTTAGTCGATAAGTGGTATAAGCGACTCCAACAAATCCATATTGTGCTACTTCTCACTACAGTCACTCAGGAACTCATAGGCATCCTTACCCATAACACTACTAAATCTAGGATGACCCAAATGAGTAAATCTTGTAAACCTCTTCTGATCCTTAGGAGACATCACTATACTAGTTACAAGAGAAGGCATGGTGAATTTGGTAGGCTGAGATCCTACATAAGGAGGTAACATAGATAAAGGCAGAGCTCCTAATCTCAAAGCAATGTACTCTAATATCGATGCTGATGTAGGAATAACACTCGAGTCTAAGAAGTACCCAGCACAGAAGTAGTTTCCATAGGAGAAGCTACACGAGGGGCTGGAAGAACACCCGACATAACCAAAGAACCCTCTTAGAGGGTTAGCAAACACATCAACAACCCTTCCAAAATTGGGTCAGACAAACTCTGAGGAACCAAAAAACCTATACCCCAATATGCTCAACACAAGGCTAATGGAAGATTCTACTAGCACTCTTCCTAGACAGGACTGATCCATGAGATCGTCTACTCCCTCGAGTCCGTCCTTGACTCAAGACTCATATCTAGGTGAAGGCTCTATATCTCTACTCTCATGGGACCTAGTCAACATTACCTATGCTAAAAAAGTTAAGCAGAACTCAAAACATAAGGTATGAAGGAAATTCGCAGGGTAAGGAATAAAATGAAAGAATTTTCCTAAAGAAATCCTATAGCCTCTTGAAGATAGATATAAACATCTAATATCAATCTATGAGACTCTATTGGACATCTCATTCTTACACTGTTGAGACCAATAAACTTAGTTACTTTGATACCAATTTGTCATGAATAAAAATATAAAGGGTCATAATAGCATATGTCATGGCGAATCTTGACAAGTAAACCTATCACATAAACTGATACAAAAGATAAATGATGCTTAAATCCCAAGGTAAGGCTTCTAGTACAAAGCCAAACCATACAAGTCTAATAAATGCAAAAAGAAACTTATCCAACAATATCATAACTCCCAAAACCTAACATCAATAAGGTAAGATCATATCTAATACATCTCAAATCCAAACAAAATGCATAAGATGTCTACTATAGGATACATCCTATCTTTGAAATAAAAGTAAAGACATATTATGGTAAAGAAAGATAGTAGAAGACATCCGAATGCCTAAAAATTAGCCACTACCTCGAGAGGTCCAAATATCGCCCGAATCAAGCAACATGGGGCACACTCAAACCTAAATTTACACCAAAAGGGTACAACAAGAGTGAGTACGATCCACTTGTACTCAATAAGTATCATAGGCCATTCAAGTATAGCAGAAAATAAAGCATACAAAATATGCACTAAGGGTATGTCACATGCAATAAAAAAAATCCCATAATGGTAGCCCACACAGTTATAGTAACAATTCTAGTATATCACATATATTGCAACAACAACATAAAGATACCACAAATATACATTATATCATGAACAAGTAGAACAAAAAAGGACAACATATACAAGATTATCAAGTACAAGTAGAGTAAGATAGGACAATTAGGTAAGTGACAAGCTAAGACATAAATACAATCACATCATAAGCATAATAAATTAAATACAATGAGAATGATGATAATGATGTACGAGTTTGTCGCATAACCTCCAAGACCGTCATACAGTCTTCGTATAAACCTACAGAGCTAAATCTTCCCAATGTAGGACCCATAGGGAGTTCATCAACCCATTTACAATTCATATATCATATCTTCTCCTCGGCATATCCCTTATGAAGGATTTTATAAGATGTCATATTTTCTATCAGAAAAAGGTGTTGCAGTGTTTCTCAATATTTCCACAGTGGTACCAATGTTTCATAAATGAGTATGACATAAGGATTTAATACTCACAACTAACCATAATGATTATGTCTATAACCAACCACAATAAGTATTTTCGCATCAATATGAGCCAAATATCCTCTCATTATTTCTAACCATCCATGATTTTCCACATGTTTCATATGCCTGTAAAGTATGAATACATCATAATACACAAATGATTCCACAACATGACTTTTCACCAAATAAGCTACGATTAGCATCACGTATATAAGCCTATCAATATTATATAGGACCTCACACGGTCCCACATAATATATAATATTCCATGACCATAACATAACATCAAATATAAGCCCCCACACAGGCACAACACAATAAGATAGCCATTTTTCATTATTAGTTTCCACACCCTTAATATGCTTTTGTGTACAAATTAACTACCCATTCCAGTCTAAAAGAGTTAAGCCATAACCTACCTTGAATGCCAAAAATTAGAATAAAACCTTAAATCCCAAGCCCTTTAATTCTCACGGAAAGTCCTAAAATCAACTAAAATATAGAAATATAGAATATATATACATCAAAGAAAGCTAATGATAACCATATTGTCTATTCTTTATTCAGGCTCAAAATGGACCCACAAAATAGATTTTTGAAAAAGAAGAGCAAAATCATAATTTACTTTAAAAAATATATTTTTCATATTTTTAGGAGTCTACATCTAAGACTTCAAAAAAAAATGAGTTAAAAATGAGGTCCTAATTGAAGAAAAATTATTTTCAAGTTTTACCATGTAAAACTATCGAAATCTATTTTAAAATCAAGAATCGAAGTTATTTTGAAGATTAAATTAAGGAAAAATTGATAATTGTAGGATTAAAACATCATCCAAGTAAAAAGGTACTGAAATTGGGTCTTAATTCAAAAAATATAGTTTTGGTAAAATAGTCAAATCACAAAAACCTTGGAATAGTCAAATCATAAAAAAACATATATTTCAACAAAAAATTAGGTCGTTGTAATTTTTGAGCGATAAATGGACTCGTAGAACTCCGATTATGGAGGTTGCCATTGGAATAACCTTGTGATACCTTAGGTTCTTGTTAGGTGTTATTTGGATGCAAGAAAGGAAATCTATTGCCTATGCTTCCATACAGTTGAATATAAATGACTACTTATGACATAGAATTGATTAATATGGTTTCTTCTCTTAAGATATAATGACATTATCTGTAAAGGTCTCGTTCTTATACTAATGGGAGGCAATTTCTTATTTAACTTGGGAAGTTTTCTTTGTGAATATAAGTTTATTTGTCCCACTTATCAATGGTTAATCCATTCCTACTGTAGAATTATAAATGAGAATTTAGGTGGAATTTTTGTGCTATTGCCTTATGCTCATGAATTGGTGAGAAAAGTCTATGGGTAGATGTAAATTTTCCTAAGATTGATTTTAAGTTATTAATGAACATTTCCTAAGATAGAATTATTCTCTTTGATCGTGAATGATGGGGATTTAGGGTAAATTGATGATTGGAAAACTCTTGACTAAGGTTTAAGGCTATGATAAGCATTATAACTGGTGGATTCATATTACCAAAGCTTAGAATTAGGGATTAGGTATTTCACGACCTAGACTATCCGTTAGTTGTAACACAGTGCTTAGAACTACAATTGATCCCAAGCTAACCTATGGTACTAGCATAATGTATGAGGAACTTAATATAAACATGAATAAGAGCTAAAATGACTAAGAGAAAGAAAAATCATGAGATAATCTATTTCAAAACATTAATATTAGAAGTTTACAACACTGTAATATGTAAGATAGAGGAACTAAACTACATAGAATAACTTTAGCTGACTGTCTATGAGGCCTCTACTAACACTGACAATAGGTCAACATAACACTAACTATCCCTAATTAATACATACAACTAAGAAAATGAAATCCTGGAACTGCAACTGATTTGAGTCGTTGACATAAGAGAACTCATCACCTGGTAGCTGAATGCACTGATCTTCTTGATTATGATCCTCATAATAGGTACCTAAATCTACATCACATGAAAAATTTAGGTAGAAGAGAGTCCTTTAAAATGTATTGAGTATGTGATATATGAACTAGTCATGGAAACACTTAAACATGCTTTGAAAAACTAAGGACATAAGCCATTTAATGAAATAAGTATTTACAATATGTTTGTACATAAAAGCTATGAGGTGTAGTGAAATCTCTAAATCATAATCTAAAACAATCATATTAGAAATCTTTAGAAGCATAAATATTTCATATGATTTAATATTGGTGCTGAACATGCTGTAAAATCATACTAAATGCTAATTGATTGCAAGGCAGCTGAACTGAAGTATAATAACCCTATATAAAATACAAAAATGCTAATACTGAATGATAATCTTTAAAGTCATAGTTTAAAAGTAAATAAAACTTCACAGAGGGTTCTGTACAAATTCTAAGTCTAAAACTATGGGATATGAACTGATGCAATGACCAAGTAAATACACATATAAATGATTAATACTATACTGAATAAACTAAATATGAGGTATGTAATAATTGAGTTTGATTCATGGGAGCTACTATTAACCAACATATAACCATGTGAGCTAAACATGGGGTTCGATATTTAGAACCCCATATACCTTGCCAGGATATAAAGGTTGAACTAATGTGATCCCACTAAACTAATGTCAAAAAGGACTAAGGTGTCAAGCCTAGTATGATAGGTGACACTTTAGAACCTATAGTGGCATTGTAGTTCTTGGACTTAATGACTTCTACTAATGGTCTAAGCCTAACTTACGATTTAACATTCATCCCTGCATTCATTCAGTGCTAAGTACTACTTCCAAATGAATATATGCTGAATATACTAATAGCTCAATAATACTAATGCTCTGAGACTGATGTATAAGTACTTATCTGAAAGCATTCTAAATCATAAAACTGAAGAATGAGTGTTTAACTGATAATGCATGATATCCCAAGTCATCGAGTGTTCATAACCCACCATCTCTAAGAATGAAACTAAAAGTAGAAATTCTATATTATGAATATAATAGGAAATTTCATAACTTAAGTCCAAAATACTGAACATCAATGTAATGGAGAACCATAAAATGACAAGTCCTTAAAGATAATAAATTTCATGGGAAACATGTCATCTCAAACTACTATAGACTGAAATCCATCAAATCATGATAAATAATGCTTAATAGTCTTGAAAACTAATTCATCTTATTTAGCTTGATCATATGCTTGAAATATTAACTAATATCATGTATCATGCATGGACTTAATAATAACGTGAATGATATAATATGGCCGTAAGAAATCATGAAGAATCATTAACATATGCTCATGGATGTAAAATATATCATGGGGGACTGAATTTAAGCTTGGAATCATAATTACAGAAAACCTTAGTTTATGAAATTCATAAAAATCATGAAGAAAACTATAATTTAAGAATAAGGATGGAAGAAGATCATTATTGAATATCCACATACCTGATTACTTTTGATTCTTGAACTAAAGTTTTGAGGATTTGAACTTTGAGATGAAGAACTCTAATTACTTGCTTTGAAGAAGAGGAAATCACATGTTTCTCTGAGTAATATCATGTGTTGTGTTGAGAATTATTTGTAGTTGTTTAGGATTTATATAAATCCCGAGGATGGCTTAAACAACATAACTTCGGTGTTTAAAAAATATGGAAAGACCAAACAACCTCTTCAAAAATGTCTTAATAGTGTAGAACAGTCCCAACTGACAGTTTGGTTGACGAACTGTCACTCCCTTGATAAAACATAGCTTAAAGCATAAAAAAATGATCATATTTTGGTATTATATCTTAATACTGATGGTTTGTCCCGATAGGCCATCACTGCTGTGGCGGTTCATCATCTGAGCCATCATACTCTGTCAGACAGACACCCTTTGGTAAATTGATCATAGCTTTTTACTTCGATATTAAATTAAGGTAAAACTAGATGAGTTGTAAATATTATTCAAATATATATCACTTGGTGGGTCTAAAGACCGAAAATACTTTAGAATCTAGGAGTATGCTCATTAAAGTTGACTATAGCAAGATACTTCTCAAGAACTCAATTAGTAAGGGAGATTTTAACTTGGCTATGAGATAGGATTTACTAGTGGGATTAATAAATGTATAAATTGCTTCTCATACTATCAAAATATGATATTTTATTTCTATATGCACTTAAATCATGATTCTAATCTTGTCTTGGATTTTTGGGGTGTTACAATGTCTCCTCTTTGGGGTCATTCATCCCCAAATGAAAACTAAGTTGAAAGGTTAGGGAAAGAGGTACAACCCCTAAATTTGAATTCTAAAAGATGATTAAAGACATGATAACTTTATTTATAAATTAAACTTGGACTAGTCTAAAAATTATGAAACTTACTGCTATTTTTTGACTTTTAAAGTTGGATAACTAACACGATAATGATTTATAAATTTAGATATATTTTATGGTTAGGAATGATTTAGATTAGGTGTAAGGAGTCAACTGAATTCATGCATAACATGAATGAAACTGAAGAACCTCATGGAATATACATATACATGAAACTTCAGATAGTAAGACTAGATTAAAAGATGGGAAACTACAAGATCTTGTTTGTTTGACTACTAAACTGAATTATTGGCTATAGAGACTGAATCATAGTAGGAGTTTATAAATAAACTAAAGTATTCTTGACACAAATATATGTAAAACTATAAAGTAACAGATAATGACATAAAATGTCTAAGAGTCACTGAGAAAGGAATATCTGTTACCTTTAATGCTCCTTGTCAGAGATTCTAATAACATTAGGGAGGGAAAATTTTTGGGCATAATATGAGTAAGATATATGAATAAGGATTTTATATGAATAAGGATTTTAACATGATTTGAGCATCCAAGTCTGTTAGTCTGAAATCATAGAATAGGAATGACTTAGAATTGAACATAAATCTACATATCATGAAATAAGAGTATCTTAGGTCAAAAGTAAGGATAGGAATATTATGCTTTTAGCAAGCAGACTGACAACTTCTAACTGAGCAACATTTCTCAGCCATGCTTCAGTCATAACTCAAACTAGGGCCTGGTTGTGATGGGTATCCCAAGTCTAACACGAACCGAATACCACCCCTACACCTATCCAGATAGAACATCATATACCCAACGACAGATGAATTCCGAACATATAACAAGATAGCATAAGATAAGCACAATGAATTTAAGATATGTCTATAAACTATAACTGTTAACCAACAAAAAACAACTAACTAAAATCACCACCCAAGTCCATAGAAATCTAAAAAGCCTTCTAAAAATCTGAATCACTAAAGTGTCGAGACATGCCCCCGATTGTGATAGAGAAAATGACAATGATAATATTAATGTGAGCTCTTCAATTCTAGTCTATAAAAGGAAACTAAAGAAATAACCAAGTCTTTCAGAGAATGAAAGCTCACCACTTTACCACCAATGATTGACGAATTGAGCTGATCTACCTAATATTGTCCAGGAAAAGTAGAAGTATCTCTAGTGCCTACATTGTATGGGGATACAACATTCAAAGAAGGTTAGTAGGTTGAGCACTAGCATATAACTCATGAGTACGGGATAAATTAATGCTATGATCCATATTTTCAAAATCATTTAAACCAATGCAAATAATAATAAATACATATAAACATGTCATGCCGGGAAAAAAGAGCAAGACATAGCATGAAGTAAAACTTTATCCTGCACTATGTAGCACAACCGTCATAAATAGGCACTCACAGGCTATATGGGTTCAGCCCCCTACTGAAAGGGCCCCAATGCGTGCCATCCATATGAACCATAGGTATTAAGTAAGACCAAGAAATACCCTGACCCCACATCAGTCCAAGATACAAATATATCAATAGTGTGAACCATATACATAGGTCATAAGACCAAACCTCACATCATCAAACAAGAGTTTCCAGTATAAGTCATCCATGACCCACACCTTCACGGCTTTGCTACAAAACCCCCATTAAGCCTAATTTAAAGAAAGTTTCACATAACCCATTTATTAATTAATGAACCAATCGTTAAGGCACACTATGGGTATCATTATACCCTAGTACTTGCAAGCTTATCTCTATGCCATAATAATCATATTAACTTGAGAGAATGCCTCGTCCTCCTTTGTTTATTAAATCAAATCATAGCTAACAAGGCTTTCAAAATCCGTGTTCATTGTCTAATCATTTATGCAATGCAATAACATAGGTGAGTAAGTTAAACCAATTGACAATTTCATAATTCAAATCCATTTACACAAGCGGGTTGAGGGAACACAATTATTCTAAACCAATTCCAATTTTAAAACATCAACTTAGGGAAAACCATTACCCCTCAAGTTTATTCACCATACCTATGCACCTTACAAGTTTAAAACCATTAATAACGTATAAATAATACATAATTATGGAAAAATAATTTAAGAATCAACCATGTCAAAACCCTTAATCAAATCAAAACCCACATTCAAAACCATCCAATTCTACCAATTAAATTCATACTTTTTATAAATTAATAACTGGGGAAGAGTAGCATGACTGAATCATCAAGAGCTATGGAGAGAAATTAACCTTTGAGCCCTTGGATGACCTACGTCTTGGAAACCCTAGATATCTTGCTTAAGAGAATTTAGAGAGTCTGAGAGAGAGATCTGAGTGTTAAAGTGTTAAAAATAACATTCCACAGGTGTTTTATGCTCGTGGGTATTGATTGGGTATAGAGGAAAATGTACAAAGTTCCCTCAACTTAAATGTTGAAAAATTGTCAATAGTTATTACAGGTCTCATGATGGCTTGTTGTGACACCTTACGACTCATTACCATGAGTCACAGTTAAGACATTGTCATTCGACAAACCTACTGTTGACCCCATGACTCACATCATATGACTCATATCATGAGCCTACGACTCAAAGGGGCCGTATCTAAGATAAAACAACTTAGGCTTGACACTGGTCACCCTATGATTTGTACTATGCAACTCATATAGTCTTTATGACTCATTAGAAACCAATAGTAATTAGGACAGGAAACTGAACTAAACACACTGTTTAGGCTACGATTAGGGTCCTGCAACTCGTTAAGAATTTATACGACTCTTAAGGGGAGTCATAGTCTGGGCAATGAGGATAAAATTTTAGAAATTTTCAAGGACCAAGAATCCAGGGTGTTCAGCTCTTTTCTAACAGACATACAAGACTTAGCTAGCTGAAACTTCTAACTTTATTATAGGTACACTACATATGATTTCTAAAAGCTTTGTCCTAACTAAATGCTCTCACTCTATCCAATCTTGATGCAGAGATACAAGGCTCTATCACTTAAAGGACTACTAGTTGTAACCATGAAAATCTACATTCTATATTCACTTAGAGCTATCACCCTCAAAGATACACTTCTTTTGGCCACCTTAAATAAGCAACCTTAAGTTCTAATCATAGTGTCACTAACCACTATAAGTCATTATATATAGGTATATCAATAATTCATTCAAGTGTATCTATCAACTTCTAGCAACATCATCCTTAAAGCATAAAGAGGGTCACAAAGATCTAGGACATGAGGATCTAAAATAAGAGGGACATAGGGAAATTTTGACTTAAGGATTTTTGATGAATTTGGCATGTAACTAAGGCCTAAGAAGTAAAATGTAATTGGAATAAACTTGTTCAAGAGATCTGATCTGAGAGCATACATGACATAGTATGATCTCACTATTCATTAAGGATGTATCATGAGTATTTAGAACTGAACATACTATATCATAAAAGTACATGAGTCATGGGATGCATAAATTGAGACTGGAATTCATAAATTCATGGAATATGATATGTACTATAGAGTGAACTGGCAATCCTTATACTAAGAACTGTGAATGGACATAATTCTATATGAGCTATATGAATATGAGTTATGAGCATGGAGCGACTTATAAGGCATGCGTAGAGTGTATTAATGAATAAAATACAAGAGTTTTTATCGAGATAAGAATTGGTCGGGTATCTTCCTCCCCTAGTGTTATTCTAGAAGTCACTAGCATTACTACTAGAAATGTAAAACCTGATTTGGTTATTTATTCTCTCATCTTCCCCTTAGATTTAAGCCATCACTCTATTCTGTGGATCTATTCAATAAACTCTAAATTGAGCTGTAATCGCTACACTTTAGTAGTTGGGGAATAAATATTTGCAAAATACTACTCTCTTAAAAGACTATATTTGAAAGTGTAAAACCTACTACTAGTACTTTCTTCTGAGATACAACTCTTAGCTTTCTACAGCCTCAATAGTTATCATACATTAAATTAAATGCTTAAACTTAGAATTATCTGAAGTATCACAATATCCAACGCTCACATTTTTCCCTTCTATAATTCAAAACTCATCTTTCTATTACCTTGATCGCCCATAATTCAAACTTAGATTCTAACACTTAACATGGATATTCCCATACTTTTAAATGAACTGTACTAACCTACTACAACTAGATAGGAATCATGAAACACTAACCCACTCAAAATCTATGAATATACTCAACCTTAACAAGATTCTCTATCGTTGTGGTCACTACTTAATCTCAATCCTGCCTACAACATTAACACACTCTAAGTCCCTTTAACTAACAAATCTCTCTCACAGTGCTATTATGCAATCTACACAACACTTTTCTGGCTCCACTGATACATAATCTACTTAATCCAGATAAATAGTATCCCCACTTTACTACTGCTACACTTCTAGGATCATGCTTTTAACTCTGGGTCATGATGCCATAAGATTTTAAGAAGAAATATGAGGTCACATTAGAATTTGGCTCGGTGCATAATTTTCATGAGCAAGAATAAACTCTTTCAAAGTTCGAAACCTAATAACACTGATGGGATCCATTCAAGTCTGAGTTTAATCTCATAACTATCTATAGGGACTATTTGAGAAAACTTTAATAGTAGGAATCTAAGCTTGACTATTTTTAGTACGTAAAAAATAAATCATACTCAGTAGTAATGGAGCAATGCTGTAATGATATGAATTTTTGATGAAATATGTGAAATATGTATTTTTGTGTGATTTGACTACTTTACCCCTCCTCATGTTGCATAGTGGTATTTTTAGGGTGTGGGGGTGGTCGACATGGTTCTCAATGTATTTTGGTGCCATTTATATGATATTATGGATTTTAGAGGCTTTGAAAGCCTTATGGTTGATGAAGTCCAAGAAACACCTTCTTTTAGATGATGGTACGGTCACTATCAAGATATAGTAACCTTTCTAAGGTTGGGGTTGAATCCCAAAGGATCACTTGGTTTGATAGATCTTAGTGGTTACAGCCTATGGGCAAAATAGGAAAGTAAATGGGGGTATTTGTTTGTAGTCGTCTCAAACAAAGAACAATATTAACTTATTGAAAATTAGTCGTAAGTGAACACTAGGATTGTAGTCCCTCTGGCGTCTCAACTCCGTAGGTTTATGTGCATTTTTGAACCAACCCAATACCTTGCATTTAGAAATAATAAGTAATGTACCTCCTATAGTCTTTTGGACAAGTAAGAAGATTTCTCAACCTTTTGAGTTTCAGGGTGTCACATTGCTAACCCTTACCTTGATCCCAGTTAACTATCACCGTTTGAGTCTCAAGTTATTAGATGAAAGATAACGACCATTCACTATATTCTATTGTACTACAACGAATCAAAAATTAACTCCTAAATTACTATTGTCTTTATCTTTAACTAGCAACTACTCCTATTTTGGAGTAAGCAACAATATCTATGTGGGATACTAATGTGTGCACCCATTAAGAAATCAATCATATAAAAGATAAAAAAATGTATGCAATGGGTATTAGTTCATATAAACAATTGCACTTCCCCTACTTCATCAATTTTCCTGGGATTATGCAACCTTAGCTATGGGTTTTAGCCACTCATGATTGTGAAGAAATCAATAACATTCATATTGGAAAGCAAAGATGAAATCACAATGATAAGATGAAAGAAAACCCACAACCATAAACTGAATAATCAACCAAAGTCAATAGAATGAAATCCCAAGATCAAAGATGTATCTTGAAAATAAAATATATTTCCGAGTGTTAAAAGTGTGGACCTTTTACTAAAAAGTACATAAGGGGTATTTATATTACAAGATAAAACCCTAAAAACTTAGCTCGGATGAAATAGGAGAAAACAGGATTGATGGCTACTTACTCCCAGTACCTGCGGTTTGGCAGGGCACAGGTACTACCTGCGGCCCAGACACAGGTAGCAGGCGCAGGTTGCAGGATCAAAAATCCTGCAATGTTTAGCTCTTGAGATTTTGACTTTCTGGCACCCACTTTATGTACACGCAGTCCGTAGGTCCTACTTGTGGCCACATATTGACTTGGTAGGTGCTGAGAGTCAGTTTTTCAGCTTTTAATTGACTCTTGATCATGCATTGATGATGATGGAAAACATCCTACATATCTATAATCTCTCCAAAAGTGATCAAAAGAACTTTTTTCACCCTTTTCATGAACTTATCATCCAAAACATGATTTTCTGCAAAACATACCCAAAATAACCCAAATCTAAAAAAAGAGACTCAGAAACTTGCATATTTTCTTTATTTTAAGCATCAAAAGTGATATATTTCTATAGCACATCAACACCCTCAACTTAGAATGTTTGCATGTCCTCTGGCAACAAAAACACAACAAAATAAAAATGATGCTTAACTAAGAGCATTTACGATATTTAAGGCAGTCAGTCATCATATTAAGTTCAAATCATAACATTTTCCCCATAACTCTTTTCAAATCCAACTGTGTATAAATATGAAGTACAACAAGGTGACAAAAGTGGATCAATCTATGGAAATTACATTAGCAACGTACAACCACTCATATGTACAAATTACACTACCGTAAGCAAGCAGATAGCTTGCAATATGACTCAAGTGCCTTCATAACAAGAATGTCAACTCACTCATATAAAATTATGCAATTCAATGCAGGGACAGTCAAGAGACACTCACACTCAACAAAGAAGCTCCTATCAATGCATGTCAAATACCATAAGCTTGCCCTTATTTTCTTTACCTTAGCATTCAGATAGTCTTGTCGGGATCACTATAGGACTTTTCTCAGCTTGTAATGTATGCTTGGGGATGATATGATACATATGAAATTTAAAGTGACTAAGCCCCTTTGGCACTACACTAACTTTGGGGTCTTACTTACTAGCCAACTTTCTTTTTATTCCACCCTTAATTCTCCCTTTTATTCTTTTATTGCACATTCAAGTTAGGTGTGATCTTTTATTCTTTATTTTTTGATTTTTCATAATTTTTCTCTTTTTTATTTTTTTTATTTTTATTTTTTACTACCACACCCAACCCTATATTTTTTTCTCTTATTTTACCCTTCTTCATACCTATTTTACATTATGCACCCCTATGATAGCCATACTCAACTTAAGCTTTTTGCCTGTGTTGAGATGCATCCTGTTCAAGGAGAAATAGGGGTAAAATGGGTAAATTTTAATATAAATAGGAAGGTGAATGGTTAAAACAAGAAAAATAGGCTTACAAGGCTCAAAATAGGGATCAAGGGATACAATTCGCACATGGAAGGTTATTTAGTCTAAAAGTAGACTAAAATAAAAAACAACCTATGATCCTTTCTTAACCGACTATCCTTCAACCTAGGCAAGACTAACCAGGTAAGTTCTAAATTTAACATACAAAGGAAACTAGTTAGTATCTCACACACATAAAACAAAGAGTCAATATCACCAACTACTACCTATTAAGTTCATGCAATTGTCAGCAAATGGTGATCATGTCCCTAATACTAATGCCATTACAAGATCCACAAAATTCACTCATAGGTACATCAACATAGTTCTATAACACAAAATTTTGGAAGGGTATCAAAAATTAGTAAAAAGTTGATTACTGCCCTAAATACTTAAAATTTCCTAATTACACAAAAACAACATAATAGAAAGAAAAAACACAATACGACACATAATTATCCTAGACATGTCGGTTCTACAATCTTACCACGGCTTATAGGAAATGAAGAACAGTAACAAAAACATGCGATGGCATGGTATGCCCACCCCTAACTAAAAACTATGCATTTTCCTCAATATGCTAAGACAATACAAACACAGGGAAGTGACAACATACTTGGGATGCACTAAGCACCCAAGTCAGGCACCTCCTCAGATGAAGGTATATAAGTTGGCGGAGGTGGTGGTGGTGGTACACTACTAGATAATGCACTCACTTCTGTAACATCACGCCTCTTCCTAAATATAAATACAGTCTCTAAAGAATTATGTCTAGCTTTTTTAAGGTCCTCCTCCTCTGTTATAATAGGATCCTATAAATCGTGTAAGTGACCTCTCTTGGTTCCAACTGTCAGGACCTCCTCATCATCCTTCATAAAGAAATCAAAATATCTCAGTGTATGTGGAGGTAGTATCTGTACTATAGGAGGTAAAATCAAGGGAGTAGCTGCTATAGAGCACCTGGACTATAGGGGTAAAATCGAGGGAGTAGCTGTTGCACGACTCTCTGCAAGAGAGCATACCTCTGCTTGTAGGATATCAAAATCCTCCATCATATAAACCAAATATGGTGCACCAGCCTCTATATATCAGAATGTCACCCATATCTCCAGCTCATCAATTCATGTTTGAAAATCAACATGTAACTATGATAGTGTAGCCTTCTGAGTAGCCTCCCATCTAACCTCGACTTGCTCAACTCTAGTCTTGACCCTTGATCTCATCAGCCCAAAAAGGGTAGTCATCTCAGTCTTAATAACCTTCTACCGAGTGGCTGTAGCCCTCTGTCTCTCCACTAGTCTCTGTAAAAAATCACTAGATACAATAATCAAACCTATCATAGAAGCTATAGTAGATAGGAGAGAAAGCTCTATAGATACACCAACTGGCTCTGAGGCCGAAGCTAAGGCTAACGAAGAAGTAGCCTATGTCCCTCCGCCCTGTGTACTCGAAACATAAGCATCTCACTGCTCCCCTATCTCTATATCTACACCAATACCTACATCATATATATGTGCCTCATTAGGATCTAGAAAAATTATCGACCCCTCAAACTAGGCCTGTGGTACTGCTGCTTGCTGTCTAGATATCCTTGAAGATTTTGGACGTGACATATCCTTCATGGTCCTCTTCTGCGTAGTCGCGAAGGTCGTCACCCTCTTATCAATACCTAGTAACTCAGGCATACCTCCTTATCGCATAGCCTCTAGATCGTACAAGGAAATGGCTGGTTAGTCAGCTCACTAAAGGGTCTATCGTGTAGCACTTACCTGAGGATGGAAGCAAAACCAATATTATAATCAGCCATCAAGAAGGAAATTAGAGCAGCCCCCTTCCACATCAATGTATTATCTAAAGCAGTGTGTAGCATGTGATATCTAATCAAGAACCACCAAAATTTATCCTCCAAGATCAAAATGTCATTTTTTATCATAGCTAGCCCCTCAATCCATGAGGCCTCATCACCCTGTAGTGAAATATAATTGGCTATCCACCTAGCTATCTCAACCCTCTCAACTCTGAGCTCAGCATCCCACAAAATATGATGGTCCCATATGATCCTCAATCTGTGGTTAGACTCTGCTGTTGATGCAGGTGTGATATTTAGGCCAAATATGACTCTGCGGATAGTCTTCTCTTTAATATCAACTCTGACCCCTCTGACTAGTGTGTAATCAAGTTGTGGCTGTCATGCAAATCTAATCAGTCCTGGATCATGGTGCATGGGAAGGACTACAATGGCTCTGTAAGATAAATAAAACTTCTGAACCATAGCTGAGATATAAGAACTGAGTGGCCTAGTCATCTACTGCAGCTGATACCTGTCAAATGCTACCTGAATTGTGGTAACTGATCTAGCCCTAATAAGTCAATTTTACGCTCCTTATAAATACATCTCGTATTCTTTCTTAGCTCCCAAACACGACTATCAATATCATATATCTCCCTATCCTATCCATACACCATCTTAGATATCCTTCCTCAGGAGGTGCATCTGTGGCAGGAGTGGGTATCTACTCCAGCTGTGTATCTTAGGAAGCCTGTATTGTACCCTCCTTAAATTGGGGTACATCTATTTTCTATTTATGAGTGATAGTACCCTTCTCAAACTGGGTACCACTGATGATTGCTCCTGCTTATCCTCCTCAGAAGAATCCTTGTATAACACCCAATTTTCTGAACTGAAATGCTACACGGTGTTTATGACCAGAAAGGACTACAAGCTAACCCATGACTGATATCTGTACCTGTATACTATATAATATAACATAAAAATGCAGAAACATGTACTGAATAGCCATAAGGTTTAACTGAATAAATATCTGATAAGAATAATGTCTGAAAATGCTATAATCATACCAAAACAAATCTGAAATAACTATCTGACATGCTATAGTTTGGAAAAACTCTAAACTATCTGAACAAAGAGTTGATGGGATATGTCCCCAACTAACTCCAACTACTAAAATAAACTTAAAACTAAAATAGTAATGAAATCATCATGTCCTCGAAAGATAAGGACTTACTTCTAACTCTGACTGCTGTTACTACAATCTACTTCTGATCTGGAGCTCGTGCCTCTGAACCTATGGTGTAACATAAGAGAAAACACTATAGCACAAATACGTCAGTGCGACTGAATGTACTGAGTATACGAGTGAGGTAGGCTACATGCAAAGGGATATATGTATGAACAATGCTGACTAATATGAATGTGATAATACATACATGCATAAGCAACTATAACTGAACTCGTGGTAATACTATCTACTGAGTCTGATTACTGATGACATAACTTTACTGATACTGAGGTACTGAATAGAAAAATAACTATTTTTGATAGTTTGAATTTGAAGAACAGGTCTAATTGACTGTGTCTAACAGTTCTAAAATTGAATATTAATAAAGTAGCTATGATGACTGATATAACTGATATAACTATGATAATTGGTGTAACCGATGTAACTGATGTTGAGCAACTGTATCTGACAGTCTAAGTTCTGATATTCTAAAGAACTATTTAAGTCTATTACTGAAACTGAGGCTGAGACTAAAATTAAGACTGTGGGAGGTAATCATCTAACCGACATGCTTCGATACTGAACTGGTTTGGGTCCAACCTGTAACCCCCATTGGAAGGGTGTCAATACTGTTCCATGGGTGGAGACAACATATAAGTAAACCCTATTCTGTTTTGGAGCTCATTCTGTCTGCCTTGCTATCAGGTAAACTCAAAGGAGATACATTAGCCCTATGGGTAGGGACATCTTAACCTACACTGGCTACTTAGTTCTGGAATGCAAAGATTGCTTTTAGGAATCACACCCTCTGACTGTGATAGGTGAGTTCCCATCCTTGGGTTCACTCGGTGTGAATCCTACTCCCAACTGAAAGATACCTAACAGATTTATTGAACTGAACTGATTAACTGAACTGATGTTAGTGGGATTATTTAGCAGAGCTAAACTGAGTTTATGAGAGCACTGATCTTTCTGAGTATTGAGTTCTTGAAATTTTTGAGAATATTGAATTACGGAGACTACTGAAGTTATGAAGAACACTGGAATTTCTTAAGTTTCCGTTATCATTGAGTACTGAGATTACTGAGATTAGTTGAGATTAACTAAGTTACTGAACTTTCTTGAGTCACATAACTGATTGAGTTCTATAGAACATGGCTTGACTGAGAGCATCGTGAAATCATGATATGGCTCTAGGCACACAACTATATTTTTTGGGTATAAGTACCCTTAGGACTCGATGAAAGGAATCCGACACACATGACTGACTTGATCATAAGAGTAAAGTCGAAAATTCATAATATCATAAGTAGGGGATTTTATACTATACATAATGCTCAAATTCTTAAACATGGAATGGAATGCATGCAACATGTATATACTTGCATAGCTTCAATATCATGCTCATTCCATATAACAACAACAACACATAACAATAATGTGAAATTCATGTAAAATCATAGAGCATAGAACGTGGACTTGTCATTTAAGCACTATTGACTCATGGGATATGAATTCTATCATCCTAGGCATTTTATCAAACACCTTACATGTACCACTTTGGGCATAGTTTTATTCATGAATTCAACAACCCATATCATCCAAAGTTCATATATTTCAACTAACATGCCATCCTAGTTTCATACAAACCCATATAGATTCTATCTTGACATCAATCAACACATAAACAAGATCAACAATCAAATCAAAACATAAAAAGCATGGCATATAATTTAAAATAGGGTTCTTGGACTTCATGGGCAAAAGGAGTCCATCAATGAACACACGCATACCTTAGTTCTTGATTTAGTGAAGATTGACGGAGAGATTCTTGGAATTTTATGGTAGAATTTGCTTGAACTTGAATCCCCCAATTGAAACCCTAATGTGTTATTGAGAGGATTTTGATGAAAAATAGTATGTTTTGGTGAAATAATGGCTTAATTCCGTGTTTGGGAGCTTATATAGGGGTGGGAAGATGACACAAATACCTCTCTAGATGCGTCTTTTAATTTCTGTAAAAATTTCCTGATTTGGGCCCCTGGCGTGATGCAGAGACTTCGCGTTGCCACTTTTTTATAACCTGAAAACTCACTGAGATGCAGTGGAATCACGGAGAGACACTGGAAATTTAGAAACATCATTTTGGCTAATGGCGCGATGCGCCACTGACTGAAATAACACTGCTGAACGTTTAAATCGCCATAACTTCTTCACCGGGTGTCTGTTTTAGGCGAATTTGGTATTGACGGAAAGCTTATTCAATATTATAAAATTTGGAGGGGATAAATCTGACAAAATACCACCTATAAACCAAGTTATTCTGGTTCAAAGATGACCTATGTGAAATCAGAGACAAAAATTTGGTGGATTCAAAAGTTCTTAGCTTGGCTTACTCTAAGTGACTATTATGAACATGATTAATACATCATAAGCTCTATTATCACTAGGATAATCATCCTAATTCATTTACTTAAACATGAATTACAGTATAGGAGGTTTCATGTGTAGGAACAATGGTTCATTTTCTAGCTTGGAAATATAAGGGGTATTACAATATCTCCCACTTGGGAACATTCATCCTCAAATGAGACTGACTGAGAGGGGAAATAATAAGATGAAAATCAACTGAACATGAATGATTGAAATATGATCTCATAACTAACACGACAAATAAAATAATTCATACTGAACATGCATATCTGATGCATGGGTAGTTGATTTATGAATGAAGGACTGAGTGTTCTGATAAACTAAGTTTCTCAGAATGAGAATGCATATCTGATGCAGAGATTAATAAGCTGAATCCATACATATCTGATGCATGATTATATGACTGACACAATAATGAATGTATGACTGAAAGTACTAATAAGTTGATCACGCATATATGATGCGTGAGTATACGACTAAACTGACTCATGAACATGTGAATGAACATGCAATGGTAAAGATACCAATTTTGAACTAAAAATGGAGCATGGAACTGAATACCAAGTTCGGTCTTAAAACCTAATCATGAGAACAAGTGAGCTCAAAGAATACTGTTACCTTGAATTGAAAATACTGATGAGTCTGATTAATCACTCAATATGAATGAGAGGGAACGTGAGAGCATAACTGAGTTTGGAACATCATGCATAAACTGAACTGAGTCTGTATTGCATGACATGGATAGAGTATCGTGAACTGAACTGAGATATTAAGCACATGACTTATTGCTGCATTTTGGAGTTAGAGGGTTGGCTCATAAGTAACACTTCCTCCAAGATAGATTCATTAAAGAAAATGGCATGTTTAAATCATGAAAGTTCAAGGGCTATAGTTTATCTCCCCCTAAGGACACTATGTCTCTTAAAGGATGCTGGGCTGACCTTGCTGAGATATTGAGGAAGTTGAGGTGATGCATAAGGAACCTAGGTACAAAATCATGATGAATTATCTGAGATCTGAAACTGAGACATGACACATGAACTGAGGTGATTACTAGACTGAAGCATACATCATAACTAAGATTGCAACTAGGACTAATACTAGAACTGAATGTTGGGTATGCAAGACTGAATTGCAACTGAGTGTCTGGAGTCCATTTTTGAGACATGATACATATACTAAGCTGAGCTTGCATATACTAGTATGCTCTATCTTAGAGATTGTTACATCCTCGAGATGTTCGTTAGTATGGCTGGATGGAAAGATAGGAGAACAACCCTACCAAATTTGACTGCATATCTGTTAAACTGATTTTCTAGCTACACTGACTAACTCATGCTAATAATTGAACACTGGGCATGTAAGACTAAACTGAAACTGATACTATCAAATATTGTACATAGGACGTAAGGATTAACTGAGTACCATGAGGTGACTGAGCATAGATTCATAGAGACTGTATTACTTGAAAATGAAGTACTATGTGTGTAATATGATTCCGAAAGATTTGGTAAACTGAGGTACTGACAAATAAGAGAGAAACTAATAGTTGCATACTATGGCATAGTAAATTTGAGACTGAACTGAGTTTTAGGGCCTGATTACTAAACTGGGATAGAATGTTGGGTTCGATTAAATAAACTTTAGGAGTCTAAAACTAATGCATGATACATGAGCTGAACTGAACTTGCAACTACTAGGATGTTCTACCTTGGAATAGTTACATTCTCTGATATTTTGGATAGAATGAATAGATGCAGGGATGAGAAAACAAACCATACAAATCTGACTGCTCAATTTCTAAACTGACTTGCTGATTTTACTAACTAACTCATGTTGAAACATAAGCTCGAATGAGAGAAAGAGATCTAACAATGTATACCATGAACATGAAAAACTTGTAATGTACCAGAATCTAGGTTAGGGAAACTTTTTGGATTATAATGGGTCTGGAGTCTATTCTGACGCTGACCACTCTTGGTACCTTGCTGATGCAGCTCTTTACCCTTCTGCGATATAACTCAACAGTCTGTATCTTATGGACTGGCTTGCCACACCAAAAGCAGACATCACTGCCTGCCCTACACACACATTTATGACGCTTACCACAAACCTGACAAAGAGTATGGGTAAGAACTTTGCTCTCACTACCCCCTAACCTCGGTTGTGAAGGACTGTAGCTACCTATTCTAGCCCTCTTATTTTCTCTCTCTTTCTTTTTAGGATTATGCTCCTCAATCTTTTGAGCATAGACCATCAACCTAGACAAGTCCATATCACTAATCAACATTGCTGTCCAGCACTCTTTAACCACTCTACCTAATACCCTAGACACAAACTTATTCATTCTGGACCTACTATCTGCCATTACATGCGGAGCATACCTGGCTAACTGAGTGAACTTAAGGGAGTATTCTTTTACACTTATCGTACCCTACCTGAGATTGATGAACTCTAAAATTTAACCTCCTTCTGCTTTATAGGAAAGAACCTATCTAAGAAAGCAGTAGTGAACTCTTCCCACACTATGGGCTTTGTATCTATACCCCTGTCTACCTTCCACTGTTTAAACCACATATGGGCTATATCTTGTAGCTGATAGGCGGCTAACTCTACACTCTCACTGGAAGTCACTCCCATGATGTCTGTGACTTTCTGAACCTGATTGAGGAACTCTTATGGATCCTCTTCGAACTTGGAATCGATCAATAAGGGAGGATTCATTCGGGTGAAATCACGAGTCCTAGATACAACAATATTGAACTCTAGGTCAGTCAAAAAAGTGGCTGGCCATTTGTTCTGAGCTAAAACTGAATTGGCTAGAGTAGTGAATGCAGTCCTAAATTCTACATGAGAGACGTGCTCATCCAGGGAATCTGCTTGGACGGGCTGAGGTATTGACTGACTGTTGGTTTTTCTTTTACTAGTCCTTTTTGAAGATATGTTCTATAAACGAAAGAAAAAAGTGAATTAGATTGAGATATTAATTAGAGATTTTACTCACTGGCACGACATGAATACTGAAAGAAGGGAAACTGTTCCTAAAACATATCACAGCCTCCTGCCCATAAGTGTGGTGCACAACACGCACATGTACAAGACTCTATTAGATGTGGCTTTTAGACTTCCCAGGACTCTATTGAACCTTAGGCTCTGATACCAAGTTTGTAACAATGTGATTTTCTGAACCGGAATGCAACACGGTGCTTATGACACCGAAGGACTACAAACTAACCCATGACTGATATCTATACTTGTATACTGCATAATATGACACAAAATGTGGAAACATGTATGGAATAGCCATAAGGTTCAACTGAATAAATATCTGATAAGAACAATGTCTGAAAATGGTATAACCATGCCAAAAAAAATCTAAAATAACTATCTGACATGCTACAGTCTGGAAAACCTCTAGACTGTCTGAACAAGGAGTTGATGGGACATGTCCCCAACTAACTCTAACTACTAAAATAAACTTAAAACTAAAATAGTAATGAAATCATCACATCATCGAAAGATGAGGACTTACTTCTAACTTTGACTGCTGTTACTTGAATCTACTGCTGATCTGGAGCTTGTGCCTCTGAACCTATAGTGTAACATAAGAGAAAGCACCATAGCACAAATGCGTTAGTACTACTGAATGTACTGAGTATATGAGTGAGGTAGGCTATATGCAAAGGGTTATATGCATGAACAATGCTGACTAATATGAACATGAGAATACATACATGCATAAACAACTATAACTGAACTCATGGTGATACTGACTATTGAGTATGATTACTGATGACATAAATTCACTGATACTGAGGTACTGAATAGATGAATGGCTTTTTCTGATAGTTTGAATTATGAAGAACTGGTCTGATTGACTGTGTTTAACAATTTTGAAACTGAATACTGATAATGTAGCTATGATGATTGATATAACTGATATAATTGTGATGATCAGCATAACCGATGTAACTGATGTTGAGCGACTGTATCTGACAGTCTAAGTTCTGATATTCTGAAGAACTATCTGAGTTTATTGCTAAAACTGAGACTAAGACTAAAACTGAGACTATAGGAGGTAATTATCTAACCGATATACCCCAGAACTGAAATGGTTGGGATTTAACCTATAACCCTAGCTAGAAGGGTGTCAATACCGTGCCACAGGTAGAGACAACATGTGAGTAAACCCTATTCTATTTTGGAGCTCATTCCGTCTGCCCTGCTATTAAGTAAACTCAAAGGAGATACATTAGCCCTATGGGTAGGGACATCTCAACTTACACTGGCTACGTAGTTCTGGAACACAAAGATTGCTTATAGGAATCACACCCTATGACTATGATAGGCGAGTCCCTATCCTTGGGTTCACTCAGTGCTGAATCCTACTCCTAACTGAAAGACACTGAACTGATTAACTAAACTGATGTTAGTGGGATTGTTTAGCAGAGCTAAACTAAGTTTATGAGAGCACTGATCTTACTGAGTATTAAGCTCTTGAAATTTTTTAGAGTACTAAATTACGGAGATTATGAAGTTTCAGAGAAAACTAGAATTTCTGAAGTTTTTGATATCACTGAGTACTTAGATTATTGAGATTAGCTGAGATTAAATAAGTTACTGAACTTTCCTGAGTCATATGACTGACTGAGTTCTATGGAACATGGCTTGACTGAGAGTATCGTGAAATCATGATATGGCTCTAGGAACACAGCTATATTTTAAAATATGGTTCTTGGACTTCATGCACCACTTTGAGCATAGGTTTATTCATGAATTCAACAGCCCATATCACCCAAAGTTCATATATTTCAACTAACATGCCATCCTAGCTTCATACAAACCTATATAGATTCTATCTTGACATCATTCAACACATAAACAAGATCAACAATCAAATCAAAAAAAAATAATCATGGAATATAGTTTAAAATATGGTTCTTGGACTTCATGGGCGAAAGGAGTCCATGAATGAATACATGCATACCTTAGTTCTTGATTTAGTAAAGATTGACAGAGAGATTCTTGGAATTTGATGGAAGAATTTGCTTGAACTTGAATCCCCCAATTGAAACCCTAATGTGTTCTTGAGAGGATTTTGATGAAAAAGAGTATGTTTTGGTGAAATAATGGCTTAATTACGTGTTTGGTAGCTTATATAAGGGTGGGAAGATGACCCAAATACCTCTCTAGATGCGTCTTTTAATTTCTGTAAAAATTTCTTGATTTGGGCCCCTGGCATGACGCGGAGACATCGCGTTGCCACTTGTTTATGACCTGAAGACTCACCATAATATGGTGGAATCGCGGAGAGACACTGGAAATTGACAAACTCATTTTGTCTTATGGCGCAACACGCCACTGACTAAAACTTTAAATCATCATAACTTCTTCACTGGGTGTCCGTTTTAGGAGAATTTTGTATCGACAAAAAGATTATTCAATTATCTACAATTTGGAGGGTATAAATCTGCCAAAATACCACCTATAAACCAATTTATTCTCGTTCAAAAATGATCTATATGAAATCACACACAAAAATTTAATGGATTCAAAAGTTCTTAGCTTGGCTTACTCTAAGTGACTCTTATGAATATACTTAACACATCATAAGCACTATTATAACTAGGATACTCATCCTAATTCATGTACTCAAACATGAATCACAGGATGGGAGGTTTCATGCGTAGGAACAATGGTTCATTTTCTAGCTTAGAAATATACGGGGTATTACACCTTGACCCCTCCTCAGACTGGGGGTCCTGAGCATCAGCCTGTGGAGTTGACTCAGCTCTGTCTTATCCTCTTTATCATCATTGTATGGAGGACAAGGCTTTATTTTATCCTCCTCCTTATTATCATATGGAGGATTATGTGGTGGTGATATCTTGATGAACTTCATCCTCGATCAGGCTGTGGTTGATTGAGCAACTTTGTGATTCTGTCCTCTCGTGACTCTGTGTGTTACAACAACTACATCATCAACATCATACTGTCTCAAATACTTTTCTAATGAACTGCTAAGCTTGGGAGACTCTGCCTGTCTTCTTGATGTACTGGCCTTCTTCTTTACCGCTTTAGGTGCCATATAAATCTGAAAAACTACATATTAGTCTCCAATAATAGTGAGGGATAGCAAAAGTTAAAGAAAACTCAAAATTCAAAAAGTTCAAATTTTTTCTCAATTTTCACACCCCTATAACTTATTTGAAATCCCAACTAGTCCAATGTATATACACTAATCAAGAATCATGACTTTGAAAGCAAACAAACATGTTCAACTTGTGGTAATAATTTTATTCATTCAAGTTTAACTTCTGGTTAGGGCCTAAACTTAGAATTTTAACTCAAAACAAGGCCTTACTTTATGATTTTAGGCTACTTCAAGGCTCCCTCATAAAAGCATGATAATTTCTATATATTTATATATGAAATACATATATCAACTTGTTTTAATAATAAATAAACCAATATATTACCATTAAGAGCTAAGAAAGTTACCTCTTATATTAAAATCTGGAAGAGAATAATGAAGAACTCAAGCAAAACCAAGGTTCAAAATTATTTTTAGCGTGTTGGGACAAGTTGGTATCTTAAGAAAAAGTCAATTTCTCCTCTTCTTAAGTATGGGGTTGGTTTATGTTGTAAGTGGGAAGTTGAATTCAAGGAGAAAATTAAAGTTTTAAGTATTAGAATGAGGGTAAGAATTTTTTATATAGGTAGGGTGGGGGGAGTGGTGGGGCTATAATAGGTCATATTTAAATATTGGTAGACCCAAAATTTTAATTAAAAAGGGGCCTAAATTTTGACCTACCTACGGAACGTACCTGCGCCTTGTATTCGCAGTTGGGTCCTAGGCGTAGGTAGCACCTGCATCCCGCAGGTGCCGGGCTAAAATCATTGGCCCACTATTTCGCAACCTGGACTTGGCGTTTTGACATTTTCCCAAATACTTATGGTCTCGCAATCGATGTTTTAGGTCTAAAAATTAAAATTAGGGGCCAAAGTCCATAATTTACCATTTTCATCCTCAAAATTCAGACTTTTCTATTTATTACTCAATTTACCATGTGGAACTTATAACCATGATGGGTTGATCACATAGTCCCTTCACCTAGAATCGATGAATGTAGCAATATTTATTGTATTCTGTGTAAGGTCCAAAAGATAAAAACCTACATAGAATAAAAAAACAAAATTGTAAACACTAAAATATAGTGGCTTGCATCTCACTCAGCGCTTTATTTGATGTTGTGGCACGGCGCAGGTATGTTGGTTACTTAGACTTCACCAACAATTCCATGGGTTGCCTCTCATGCAGCGCTTGATTTAACGTCACGGCATGACACATGTCTTAATTATTCATAATTCATCAAGGTACCTATAGAGATATCCTCCAGGGTTATCAATACAGTCAATCACCAATAGTACTCTCATATCGATTAGCTGCTTTATGGATTTTTGGATGTTGAATGTCACCTCTTCACTATTGACTAAGATTTTTACCTCACCTTTATCCATGTCAACTATAGCTCTGCCCATGGCCATAAATGGTCTTCCCAAAATAATAGACATCTTGGTGTCAGCCTTATAGTCCAAGATGACAAAGTCAGTCGAAAAAATAAATTTATCCACCCTAACGATCACATCTAAATAGCTTCCCATAGGCTTCTTCAACGTGCGGTTAACCATTAATAGCTATATCAAAGTCAGTTCTGAAGGGTTCAATCCTTGTTTCTTGAAGACGGCCAGTGGAATCAAATTAATGTTGGCCCCTAAATAACATAAGGCTCGGGATAATCTGGATGACCCAATAGTGCATGGTATAGTGAATTCTTTGGGGTCACTTTTTATAGGCGCCAAATACCTAATAGTGACTGCACAATAGTGGTTCACACTCTTAACATCCTCAAAAGTTTCTCCTTTCTTCCTTGTGACCAAATATTTCACGAACCTGGCATATTCAAGCATCTGCTCTAATACCTCAAGAAGAGGTATGTTCAACCTTAATTCTCTCAATATTTCAATAAACCATTTGAACTTACCTTCTTCTTTCTTCTGCATCATTCACTTTGGAAAAGGTAGGGGTAGTCTTGGAATCTGTCTGGCTTTTGGCTCAATTATTGGACCCTTACCTTTATCTTTAGCAATTGTACCTCTATCACCTATTACCTTTTTAGACTCAGTAGTAGTATTTCATTATTAACAACTTCTATAGCAGGTAGTGGGGGGTCTATAGTAGTGATACCACTTCTTATAGTAATAGTAAGTACGTGGCCATCATTTTTTGAATGTTACACTGTGTTGCTTGAAGGTTACCTTGCTGCCTCTGGTTCAGAGTTGTTGACATCTGCCCGAACTGGTTCTTCAACTTCTTGATATCAGTGTCATTTGACTTGACCTTCTGGGCCAACCCTAAAATATCAACCTTAATCTCCCTAAGGCTGGTTTCCTAATTTTCCTGACCGTTCACCAACTTAGCTAGCATCTCCTTTATTATATATTCTACATCACGTCTACCGGGTGGAATCTATCTATCTCTTTTCTCTCTGTAGTAATCCTTTTTCCTCAAGTCACCATCTCGCTCTTTACTACAGTCTCTGTTTCTATCATAATAGGTCCGACATTAGTTCCCTTGCCCTTGGGCTCGAAAACCCGCCATCTGACAATCTAGATAGTTAGCTTTCTTTTCTAATTCTAACTCACACACTTTGAAAGTTATACCCTGTACTTCTACTGCATTCACTTTCTCAGAATTTTTTATTGCAAACTTCTTTTCTAGCACCCCTATCAGCCCTTAGTAATGCAATTTCTTGTGCTACTGTATCATTAGCTGCTCTCTAGGTCGTAGGAAGCACCTATAACATAAGTACCAGATCCCCTCTCAGCCTCTCAAGTTTTTGGCCCTAGGTTAGTGAGTGAGATCTGATATAACATCTCCAAAGCTGCCTCTCAATATAGTCTCATAAAATCTCCTCCAGAGATGGTGTCTGCCATATATCGTCTGCCATATATCTAGAACTGATGGTCAGGGCTCTATAGAATATCTCTGATATGTAGTCCCTATCAACTGATGATTTGGCACCAGGCTTATCTTCTTCTTAAACCTGAACCAAGCCTCATACATGGACTCTAACTACAACTGCCTAAAACTGTAGATCTCATTCTTAATATGCAACATCCTTGATAAATGAAAGAACCTATTTAAGAATTGCTTGCGCAACTCATTCCAAGTCGTGATAGAGCCTCTTGGCAATTTCCCTCACCATAAATATGCTTCTTTTATAAGTGAGAAAGGGAAAAGCCTCAGTTTATGTGATTTCTAATTTACCCCTAATTGGTATACGAGTTATAGATCCTAAAGGAATTTGCAAGGTACAAGTTCGCATCATCGGTAGGCAATCTTAAAACCACCCCCTTCAAATTTAAAAGTTGGATCATGGCACTCGTAATGTCAAATTTGATGCCTGAGGGCAAAACAAGAGGTACTATGGCTCTAGACTCAGTCAAATCAACATATCCCATGTCTTCTTCATCATCTATGTATGGCTGCATGTATTTATATACTAGTATTACTTGAACACAGTGAGTACTGCTCGGTGGTCTACTGCTTGTCTTTTTTTAGCAAGATCTGCATCCCTAGTTATCCTCTAAGCTTCTTTAATATCTCTCTTCTTTGCTTCAGTTTAAGCTAAAACCTCACCAGTCTAATGATCAATATATTTTATACACCTTCGGTAGGAGGCACAATATCACTAACCCCTTTAGGATTATCAACTCTTTTTGGCGCAGACATCCTACTAGGTATTTGTAGGATCCTCTCTGGATTTAGATTCACTAGGAGTAAGGGATTGCCTCTACTCTATATGCTAGGCGTACATCGGCATATGCCCAACTAAGAACAAAAAAAAAGCTAAAAACCCCAAAACTGCAATAACCTCAATGTACAAATCAATATCATGTTACCCAGCAACGACGCCAACTTACTTGATGACGTCTAAGTAATACCTCCTTTTAGATGATGGTTTGACAGATCTCATTTGTTACAATCTATGGACAAAATAGAAAAGTAAATAGGGGGATTTATTTATAGTCTTGAACAAATAACAATATTAACTTGGTTGAAAATTAGTTATAAGTGAACACTAGGATTATGTTCCCCCTGGAGTCATCTCAACTCCTTAGGTTTATGTGCATTGTTGAACCAACCCAATACCTTGCATGCAAAGTCGATAAGTTATGTACCTCATACAGTCTTTTGGACGAGTAGGAGGATTTCACCCTTTATCTTTTGATTCTCAAGGTGTCGCATTACTAACCCTTACCTTGATCTTATTTAACTATCACCTTTTGAGTCTCAAGTTATTATATGAAAGCTAATGACCATTTACTACATTCTGTTGTACTATAATAGATCGACCATTAACTCCAAAATTACTATTGTCTCTATCTTTTCCTAGTCACTACTCCTCTTTTGGAGTAAGCTGCAATATCTAGGCGGGATCAATGTTTCCACCTATTAAAAAATCAATCATATCGAAGATAAAGTAATGTATACCATGGGTATTGGTTCATATCAATAATCATACTTCCCCTACTTCATTAATTTGCCAGGGTTTCCATAATCCTAGTATGAGGTTTTAGCTGCTCATGATTATGAAGAAATCAATTGCATTCATATTGGAAAGAAAAGATAAAATAAGAATGATAAGATAAAAGAAAACCTACAACCATAAACTGAATAATCAATCAAAGTCAATACAAGGAAATCCCAAGATCAAAGATGGATCTTAAAAATAAAATATGTTTCTAAGTACTAAAAGTGCAGACCTTTTATTAAAAAGTACATAAGGAGTATTTATAGTACAAGAGAAAAACCTAAAAACTATGACCGAATGAAATAGGAGAAAATAGGGTCAGTAGCCACCTACTCCTTGTACCTGCGGTCTGGCAGGGCACAGGTACTACTTGTGACCCAGGCCCAGGTAGATGATGCAGGTCGCAGAAGCAAAAATCCTGCAGTGTTTAGCTCTTGAGATTTTAAATTTCTGGCACCCGCTTTGTGTACACGTGGTTCATAGGTACTACTTGTGGCCACATCTTGACTTGGTAGGTGCCGGGAGTCAAATTTTTAGCTCTTCTTCAATTCTTGAACGTGCATTAATCATGATCAAGCTGAAAAACATTCTCATATCCATAATCGCTCCAAAAGTAATCAAAAGAACCTCTTTTCACCCTTTTCATAAACTTATCATCCAAAATATGGTTTAATTCAAAACATACCCAAAACAGATTAAATCTAACAAAAAGGCCTTTGAAACTTACATATTTTCCTCATTTTAAGCATCAAAAGTGCTATATTTCTATAGCACATCAATGGTGGTCTACAGTTGTTATCTTTGATTCCATGTAACAGAAGTCAAAATGAAGTATGCTAATAGATCCAAAGTATCGATTTTAGGGTGGTAACATGGTTGGTGTAGTTTTATGACTTTTAAATCCTCTTTAGACCCTCAATTTGGAAATTTATTGGGTTTTGGGGGTCAACTTTGTGAAAATAATTTCTTTTTGAAAATCTGATATCTCCATTGAGTCCAAACCATCAAATTTGATAGTGTAGTATAGTTCATTTGCATTCACGAGATTCTAGATAAATCTAGAGGGGCTTGCGGAGAGTTGGAATGCACCAAGTCCCCAGCTAGTGCAGTTGTGATCGCGATTCTACAATAAAAATTGCGATTGGGCCTGTAGTATAAGTGTCGTGATCACGACACTATTTTCATGATCATATGTTAGGTATCATATTCGCAACCTTGGTCCTCTATCGCAAAATCTTTGTATAGAAATACTTGGTTTTCTCCATTTTTTACCATTTTTTAGACTTGGAGCTCAGGATTTCACAATTTAGAGGTATTTTCTTCACTTTTAAGCTTAGGTAAGCTCCAAAAGACAAATATCAATTGATTTATTCATTCCTTATCGTTAAGTTCTAGCTTTAATTCGGATTTAAGAGTAGAAATTAGGTATTTTGGCCCGAAAGGCTCTAATTTGCATTTTATCAAAATAAACCTTGATGTTTAATCCTTCTCAATTGGATGATGTTTTAATCCTATAGTTATTATTCTAACCTCAATTTAATCTTCAAACCAACTTCAATTTTTGATTTTAAAAATAAATTTTGAAGGTTTTACCCAGTAAAGCTTAAAAATAATTTTCTTTGATTTGGACCTCATTTTTAACTCATTTGTGCTTGGTTTTCATATGTAAACTCCTAAAAATATGGAAAACATATTTTTGAAATAAAATTATGATTTTTTCTTTTATTTTTGAAAACCCATTTCGGTGGTCCATTTTGACCACGATGTGAAAATTGTCAATATGAGTGTCATTGACTTTCTTCGATGCGTATGTTCTTTATTCCCATATTTTAGTTGATTTAGGGACCGTTCACAAGGTGTAAGGCATTAGCATTGAAGGTATTGTTTTGATTTTTGGCTTTTGAGGTAGGTTATGACTTAACTATTCAGACTAGGCTGGGTAGTTAATTTATATACAAAAGCATATTAAGGGTGTGGGAACTAACCATAAGAATTTCTTACTATTTTGTTCCCATATGGGGGGCCTATATGCGATGTTATACGATATTTCATAACTTTATATGTTATGTGTGATCGTGTGGGGTCTTAGGTAATATTGATAGCCTTGTATACATGATGATAATGATATCTTATTGATGAAAAAGTGTGTTGTGGTACCATTTGTGTATTGTGATGTACTCATCCTTTATTGGCATATGAAAAATGTGGAAATTCATGGATGATTGAAAATAATGAGTATTTGGCTCACGTGTTTATGGAAATACTCATCGTGGTGGATTGTGGATATACTCATTATGGTTGGTTGTGAGCATTACATCCGTATGTCATACTCATTTATTAAATATTGGTACTATAGTGAAAATACTGACAATACCTTTTTCTGATAGAAAATAAGGTATCTTATAAGACCCTTCTTGAGGGATGTGCCGAGGAGGAGATATGATATAGGATTGTATGCAGGTTTACAAACCTTCTAAAGGTCCTACATCAGGAAACTTTAGCTCCATAGATGTATACAGAGACTGTGCAACAATCTTAGAGGTTGTGCAACAACCTCATGGATCATCATCATCATCATCATTCTCATTTTATTTACTTTATTATGCTTATGATACAATAGTATTTCTTTCTTAGATTTACACTTACCTAATTATTCTATCTTCCTTTACTTATACATGATAATCTTATATATATTGTCCTTCTTTGTTCACTTGCCTATGATATAATGTATACTTATGGTGCCTATTTGGTGTTGTTGCAATATGTGTGATTATTAGAATTTCAGTGTAAGCGGTGTAGGCTACCATTATGGGATATTTTCTTATTGTAGGTGATGTGCCCTTATTGTGTATTTTGTATGTTTTACTTTCTATTTTCTCGGTTGTCCTTACAACACCCTGGGTTCTGTTCCTTTAAAATTTCCTCAGTTTTGAACTCTCTGGACATCATACGACTAGGGGTACTTGTCGTATGATAGGTACGGTTTGATGGGTCTTAGTTATATGTTAACTAGTGTAGGTTGTTTAGTTTCTATCCAAGGTACGAATTGATCAAACTAGTCGTATGTTGGGGTACTAGTGGTGTGATGCTAATTGTATATTGCCCTATATTTAACCTAGAGGAGTCTATTCTGCCTAAGGTACAGGTTTAGGGTACTAGTCGTATGGTCGGGTATGAATTGGCCTTTTGTGGTCATATATGGGACTGTGTTGGGGTCTAAGGGGAGGCCTGAGGTACGAGATAATGGTACCACTTGTACCTTAAGGTACAGTTTGGGGGGTACTGGTCGTACCCTCCTACAAGAGTTTTATACAGTTTAAGTTGGGGGTAATCTGGATATTTTCCCTCTTAATCTCTTAAGGCACCACAACTTATAACACTCTTGGGACATCATTTAACCTATTTGCAATCAATCAAACTCTCTTAAACACTTTCAAATTTTGTCAAGGTTCTTGGGACAAGTAAGGCTAGGGTTTCATCAATAGGATTAATTTGGGGCTTACAAGGGTGGTTTCTCACCATTATCTTTGTAATCTAAGGCAATTTACCCCTCCCTCGTTGTTAGTTCAACTAAAGGAATGATTTAATATATGGTTTTTATGGCATGATTATTGTATGGTTTTGGGTTTTGAATATATGTTGGAGGTTTTGGTTATAAATGTTTGGTTATGGTCTTCCCATATCTTAATTATGGGTTTTCATATTTTAATAGTGTTTTGAACACATGGTTGAATAAGAATGGTTAATTGGCACTTGGTTTTTGGTTTCAAAAAGTTTATTCCCTCAACATGTTTGATAAAATGTCAATGAGAATGATTTTATTACATTGTTGAACTTTTATTGAAAACTTTGCATGATATAAAGTGGTAATGAAACCCTGAATTGGTTTGGATAGTTTTAAATGGTTAAATGGTGAGCTCTTGGTGGTCATGGTTAAGCTTAAATTAAAAGCCTTGTGGGGTGCGAGGGAATCCCCCAAGGAAATATAATAATGAACTACTTGTGGGTTACATATGAATCCCCCATAAAAACTTAATGATAATGGAATCTCTGGGCACATGTGAATTCCATCCTTAAAAGGGTTGGCTAAGGACATCACTTGTAAGCTATAGTCGGTATGACGATACTACTTATCATAGCCTTGGTTAATAATAAATAGTTTGGTTGTGTGAAAAATGGTTTTAATTGGGCAATAATGGTGGGTTGTGAAAGCTAATTAGGTGTGAGTCCAATAAACGGACATTGGAAACTCATGTTTGCCGACATGAGGATTGGTTATAGTGACCACATACTATACTTATGGAGTAAATGGGAATCCCTTAAGTTATACTTGTATATATGTATCATGGAGAGTGAAGGTTACATGGGAATCCTCTACTCCTATGGTATCTCTGGTTCATGAGGCTACATACATCGAGGCTCGTTCAGGGGGTAACACTGGACCCATATAGATCATGAGTGTATCTAGGATGGTTAAGCTACACATACACAGGTTAATGGTTTCAAAGGCAATGCTAACCCGATTCCCTTTCCCAGCATGGATTATATATATGTATATGTATGGTTGTAAATGCATATAGTTGTTTACTTGGTTTTAAAGATTGGCATTATTTCATCCTTATCCTGAGTACTTGATAGAATTCACCTGCTAACCTATCTTCTAGCAGTTGTATCCTTACTTGATGTAAGAACCAACCATTCTACTCTTCCTGCTTAGTGCTTAGATTCGGGATCAACTTATGTTGGATTAAAGTGGTGAGCTTTCATACTCCAGAAGGCTCTATTTAATGTCATAGACTTCTTTTCATATTTTAGTCACTTCATAGACTTTGGTTTGGGCAATGGTTGAGGGCATGTCCTGATCGATTATTGTTTTACTTTCAAATAGAGGATTTATGAGACTACCATGGGTTGGTATGGGCGGTGTCAGTATTGGTGTCATCATTGGTATTGGTATTTGGGATGGCATTAATGGACTGTATTTGACATGATTATTCCATTTTGTTTTGGACCATACATATAAATATATTGGGTTATTGTCTTGGTTTGGTTGGTTATTAGATGGATTGAATTGGTTGGGTTGGTTTAGGAAGTAGACTTATCCCAAAGTTAGTATTTCTACAAATACACTATCTTTTTATATATATGAAATTCATCCAACTTAGGGTACGCTTTTGGCGTTTGGGTTTGATATCGCAGGTGGTCCTCGGTCCTGGTTAGACTAAGTCCTCGGTTTGGGTCGTGTCAGGCCTATGATACCTACTGACTATAAGTGGATCATACTCACTCCTACTCTATTCTTTTGGTGCTGATTCAGGTTTGAGTATGCCCCATATTCCTTGATTTGGGCGATGTTTTTATTTCTTGAGGTAGTGGTTAATTTTTAGGAATCCATATGTTGTCTAGTAACTTTTCCTTATCATACTATGTTTTTACTTGTATTTCAGAGACATAGTTTATCTTTTTATAGACATCTTATGTAATTTTTTGGATTCAAGTCATACTAGATATGTTTTTACACTATTGACATTAGGTTTTGGTGAGTTATGACATTATTGTAGGCTATGTTTCTTTATGTATTTATTATACTTGTATGGTTTGATTTTATTCTGGAAGCCTTACCTTAGGGTTGTTATAGTCTTTTTCTATTTTGTATTAGTTTATGCGATAGGCTTACTTGTCAAGGTTCACCGCGACAAGTGCCATCATGACCCTTGGCATTTTGGGCCGTGACAAATTGGTATTAGACTAGCTAGGTTAATTTGTCTAAATAGTGTAAAAATAGGATGTTTAATAGATTACTCATGTATCTGTACATCGATATCTGTATCTATATTCGAGAGGTTATAAGATGTCTTTAGGAAACTTTCCTCATTTTATCTCTTATTGTGCAATTTTTTTATACCTCGTGTTCTGAGTTGTGTTTCACTCTTTCAGGTCAGATAGTGTTGAATAGATCCTATGAGAGTAAAAATATCCTCGAGTTGTTGATGGACTCGAGGGAGTGGATGGGCCCGTGGACTAACCCCATCTAGGATAAGTTCTTGGGGACACTCCCCTGAGCCTCATGTTGAGCCTGTTGGGAGTGTAGGTTCAGTTCCAGTTCCTTAAAGTTTGTCTACCCCAATTTTGGAGGATTTGTTGGTGTGTTTGCTGACATGTATAGAGGGTTCTCTTTTGGTTATATCAGGTGTTCGGGTATTCCTCTAGCCCCTAGTGTGGATCATCTTGTGACATCAACTTTTGTGTTGGGTACTCCCCAGACCTTGAGTACTTTTCTCTATTAACACCAATATCTGAGTATGTTGCTATGAGATCAGGTATTTAGCTTTCATCAATGTCACCTCCTCTAATAGGATCTCAGCCTGCTAGATTTACCATGACTTCTTTTATTATAAGTATAGTAATGTATTTCAAGGATTAAAGAGGTTTGAAAGATTTACTCATTTGGGTTCTCCTTGATTCACTGGTGTTATGTGCAAGGATACCTATAAGTTCTTGATTGATTATTGGGAGAAGTTGCATAATTTGGGTTCACTTGAGTCACATAGGGTGGCTTATAGTACCTATCAATTAAGAGATATTATGAGAGATTAGTGGAGGTCATTTGTTGGTTGTAGACCTCTTGATTCTCTCTAGATGACTTGGACCAGTTCACTGATGCCTTTTTAGAGAAATTCCTGCCTTAAAGTCTTAGAGATTAAATAAGGGATGAGTTTGATCAGTTAGAGTAGGGCTCTATAACCATGGAAGAGTATGAGGCACACTTTCAAGCTTTGTCTAGATATTCCAATGCGATTATTTCCATCGAGTTTGAGAGGATTTAGAAGTTTGTGAAGGGTTTAGATATTTCCCTTTAGTTGGTTACATCTCAGATGGTTGTATTTGGAGCGTCTTTTCAGAGCATTGTGGATCATGCTAAGATGACAGAGGATATTCTTTGAGCATCTCAAGGAGGATCCAAGAAGGTGCACCATTTTTGTAAGTTTAGAGGTCAGTATCCTCGAGGCAGGGCTTTTAGAGGTTCTCATAGGTATCAGGGTAGGCCAGTGTTGGCAGCCTTGTAAAGTTCAAGTGGTGGATCTTCTAGTTTAGCAGTTTAGGGTGGCCGTTCGGTCATAGTGGTGACTTCTTTTATTAGGGTGGGTGATAGTTATTTCTTGATGTGTGATGAGATTAGCCATTTGTCCAAGGTCTTTCCTTGCTGTATGATTGGAGCTACTCCTATTTCAGTTATAATAGGTAGGGGTTCTACTAGAGAGGGGAGAAATAGAGGTAGTAGAGCTCATGGTATTAGTCGTGGGGCTACTCAGCCAATTAGTGGTCGTCGATAGTGTTATGCTATACCCGCCAGACCAGAGGCAGAGGCTTTTGATGCAGTGATCATAGGTATCATCTATTTGTTTTAGATCTGCGTCTGCGTTATTTGATTCCAGATAAACTTTCTTCTATATGTCTATATATTTTTCTTTGGGTTTTGATTTTGTTACTAAGCCTCTTGCCATGCCTATTTGTGTATCTACTTCTATAGGAGATTCTTTAGTGGTGGATCAGGTGTATCGATCTTGTATTGTGACTTTCTCTGGGCATGAGACTTGGGGTAGATTTCCTTGTGTTAGATATGGTTGACTTTGATGTTATTTTAGGTATAGATTGGTTGGCTCCTTATCATGCTATTCTAGGTTATTCTGCTAAGATCGTGACTTTAGCTTCGCCAGGTGTACAGATGATAGCTTTGAAGGGTGTACTTCATTCAGGTCCTAAGAGAACTATATCTTATGTTTGAGCTTGTAGATTGGTTAAGAGGGGATGTTTATATTATTTGGCTCATATTTGAGGTATTAGTGTTGTTTCACCTTTTTCTTTTGATTTTGTTCATGTTATTCATGAGTTTATGGATGTGTTCCCTATGGATTTTCATAGTTTACCTCTGGATCATGATATTGATTTGACTATTTATCTTGAGCCATGCACCAAGCCCATTTATATTTCTCTTTATAGGCTGGCTCCTACTGAGTTAAAGAAATTGAAGGATCAGTTGTAGGAGTTATTGGATAAAGGATTTATTTGACCTAGTGTATCACCTTGGGGTGCGCCTATTTTGTTTGTAAAGAAGAAAGATGGGTCTATACGTATGTGTATTGATTATTGACAATTGAACAAAGTAACCATTAAGAATAAGTATCCTCTTTCTTGTATTGATGATTTATTTGATCAACTTTAGGGTGTTGCAGTGTTTTCAAAGATTGATTTGAGATCTAGTTATCACCAATTTAGGATTAGAGCTTTAAATATTTCAAAGATAACTTTTCAAACTTGATATGGTCATTATGAGTTCTTAGTTATGTCCTTTGGGTTAACCAATGCCCCTGCCACATTTATGGAGTTGATAAACTAGGTGTTTTAATTGTATCTTAACTCCTTTGTTATTGTATTTATAGTTGATATCTTTGTTTATTCCAAAAGTGAGGCTGAGAATAAGGAGAACTTGTGGATTGTGCTTCAGAGATTGAGGGATACGAAGTTGTATGCTTAGTTCTCCAACTGTGAGTTTTGGTTGGAGTTTGTTTCTTTCTTGAGTTATGTGATGACTAAGGAGGGTATATGGTTGATCCAACTAAGGCTTCAACAGTTCGTGATTGGGCTAAACCTACTCTGCCCGCCGATATTTGGAGTTTTATTATCTTTAAAGGTTATTATCAATCTTTTATTAAGGGTTTCTCATCTATTGCAACTCCATTGACCAAGTTAACTCAAAAAAAGATTTCTTTCTAGCGATCTGATGCTTGTGAGAAGAGCTTTCAAAAGCTCAAGGATTTGTTGACATCAACTCCTATCTAGACCTTGCCCAAGAAAAGTGTGGGATTCACCGTCTTTAGCGATGCTTCAGGTATTGGGTTAGGTGTTGTGTTTATGTAGGAGGGTAAGGTGATTGCATATGCTTCTCGTTAGTTGAATCCCCATGAGAGGAATTACCCTACCCATAATTTGGACCTATTTATGGTTGTTTTTCTTTGAAGTTATGGAGTCCGTTGTGAGATTATCTTAGATCATCGTAGCCTTCAGTACTTCACCTAGAAGATTTTAATATATGGTAGCATTGTTGGATTGAGTTGCTTAAGGATTATGACTAGACTATTCTTTATAATCTTGATAATGTTAATGTGGTTGTGGATGACTTGAGCTAGAAGTCGACTAGCATGGGTAGCTTGGAATATCTTTTGACCTAGGAAAGGCCTTTGTCCTTAGAGATTTAGTCTTTAGCTATCCAGATGGTTAGGCTTGATATTTCGACACCTCGATGTGTTTTGTCATTTGTGGAGGCTAAGTCTTCTTTGATAGAGCAGATTTAAGCTCATGAGTTTGATGATGCAGGATTGAGATTGATTTGGGATAAGGTGTTGAGTGGTCAGGATAAGAAAGCCTAGCTTGATTTAGATGGAGTTTTTAGGATTAGAGGTCGAGTTTGTGTATCGAGAGTGGGTGATTGGATTAAATCATTTTGGAGAAGGCTTATTATTCCAGGTATTTTATCCATCCTAGAGTGGGAAAGATGTATCTTGATTTGAGGTAGCACTATTGGTGGGTGTTATGAGGAAGTATGTAGCGGACTTTGTAGCTTATTGCCTTTGTTGTCAGCAGGTAAAGGTCAAGCATATGAGATCTGGTGGTTTGCTTCAGAGGTTACCTATTCTTGAGTAGAAGTACGAAGAAATAACTATGGACTTTATGAGTGGTTTGCCTCATACTTTGCATGGTTCTGATAGTGTTTGGGTCATCTCGGATCGATTGACCATGTCTGCCCATTACATTTTGGTCCAGGTTTCTTTCAGTTTGGAGAGGTTGGCCCATATCTACATTCGTGAGATTGTTTCTCTTCATGGTGTGCCAGTATTTATCATCTTAGATTGTGGTTCAGTGTTCACATCTCACTTTTGGTAGACTTCTTAGGATGAGCCAGGTACTCGGGTTGATCTTAGCATATCATTTTACCCCCAAACAGATGGTCAGTCACTGCAGACTATTCAGGTTTTTGAAGATATGATTGGCGCTTGCGTGATGGATTTTGGTGGCCAGTGGGAGCAACATTTGGATTTAGTAGAGCAACATTATATCAGTTATTTCAATAACCTTTAACTTTGGATGTTCAGTTTTAAACTTTCCCTATCTTTTTTATGGTTTATGATTCCACACCATATCTATCTATCTATCTATCTATCTATATATATATATATATTCATGATTTTATAAGCATTGTGTCTTGTCTAGGGTGTAGACATTGTCATGACAAACTTTGTATCAAAGAAGTAGGTTGAAGAGTCATATGATGTCTACAAAACTATATTTAACAAAGTCTTTTTCATGGGTATGAAATGCGCTACACTTATGAGTGATATGCTATGAGATATTTTTGGAAACCATTCATTATTTTATGATCATTATCATCCTATAGAGTTTGACACTATTTACATCCTTCTAGTTCATGCTTTATGCATTTCAGATAGTGTCGCTATGAAAAAACCACAAATGGAAAAATGATCAAAATGTGAACTCACCTCCACCATCAAATAATGAGGTTACTAATGTTGAGTTCCAAAATGTCATCTAGATGTTGGCACAAGCGATCACAACTCTGGTGAACCAACAAGTAGCGATTCTGGTTAACTCGAATGGTAGGTCAACTGCTACCCGAGTCATAGATTTTGTATATGAACCCACTTGAGTTCTTTGGGTCAAAGGTAAAGGTGGACAAGGAAAATTTTATTAATGAGGTGAAAAAGATTCTTTAGGTGATACAAGTGTCTGAGGTGGGAAGGGTTGAGCTAGATTTCTATCAGCTTAAGGATGTAGCTCACTTAAGGTATACTTAGTATAAGGACAATCATGGTAGGAATATAGTTCCTGTAGTTTGGGATGATTTGTCGATGCCTTTCTTATCGGTTCTTAATGAGAAAGTTGAGGAGTATATGAACTTAGGATAGGGATCTATATTAATAAAGTAATATGGCCTTAAGTTCACCCATCTTTCAAGGTATGCTCTTGAGATGGAGGTTAAGACAAGGGCTAAAATAAGTAGGTTCGTATTTAGAGTTCCCAATTTAGTGAAGAAGGAATACGGAACAACTATGTTTATTGGGGATATAGATATCTCCTGGTTAATGACCCATGTCTAACAAATTAAGGAAGAGAAATTGAAAAAGGGAGAAAGAGAGAATAAGAGGGCTAGAACAGGTAGCTTTAAGTATAGCCACTAGTGTTATGATGGTGGAAACCAGTCTTCGATCTAACAAAAATCATCAGCCCCAACACCTTCATCAGATAGTGCTCCATTTTTAGCATCTAGACCCATACATGAAATAAAACATAGAGTATTGGGCTTTTGTTTACAGTGTAGTGTTGCTAAGAGGAACGCCTACCCCCCACTTGAGACAAACATAGTATGAACCACCCAGGTGAGTGCCTTTGCGGTAGAGAGGGATGGTTTAGGTGGCTGAGAGATTTCCCTGCGCCAAATATGACGATGAATAGAATTACATACAATCTACTTCCTTAATAGATTATGTGGATTTCCTAGCTTAGTAGGGTGCTTCTTTTAGTACAGGTGGTGTTCAGCATCAAAACCACTTTTATGCACTTTTATGTCGCCAATATTAGTAGAGATCCCCTGATGATTATGCTTTATTAGACCCATGGGCTAAATTGTCTTGAGTGACCTCTTTTGTTGCTTGTCAATTTGGAGTTAGTCTTGATGTCACGATCTGAGTCTACACCCTAGATGTAATAGGCATCCAAAACCAGAAACGGCCCGAGAGAACCACTTGTACTGGCATGGAACTAATAAAGCTAAACTTTGATAAAAATATAGAATCTAAACTATGGGCTAAACTTTTAATAAACAATATAAAATAATATTGCATAATCTCTTATTAGTTGAAACATTAAAATGCTTAAAACTGGTTAAAACTAACTTGACTGGACTATGTCAACGAAGCCTCTACTATATCTTGAGTACAACAACTATGTATAACAAAAGAAATCGATGGCTGAAATACTGCTAACTCCTCGAGAGTAATGAGAACTAACTAAAGTTGATAACATAGACTACTGGAGAGTCTATTCACAATCCACACATCTAAAATCTAGGGGCTACATCGTCCAATAACGCAACACCAAAAAGAGGCACCAGTACTTTGAATGTACAAGCATGTAAATCTGTAAAATTAAATGGTACTAATAACTGAAACTGATTGTCATGACCCAAATCAGAGCCTAGTTGTAATGGGTAACCCAAGACCACCATGGATAGAAGACCACCCCCTCAACCTAACCTCAAGATCACAAGAATAACAATAATAATATGGAATCCAATTAAATCAAAGTAAGTAAATGAATAAATAACTCAATAAGATAAAGAGCCAAAACAACATTTAACCCACATATGTCAACAATAGACTTTAAAAACTAGAATTACAACTAAGTCGAGACAGGACCATGACTATGAACAAAAAGAATCAGAGAGTACTGAGTCCATAAAGAAATAATAATGAAATGATAAGGCCTTCTGATGATAGAGGCTCACTACATCATAACAACTCAACAGATGCACTGATCCACCTAATGCTGCATAGGAGTAGCAGAAAAGTCTTTGGAACCTACATCATTAAATGATGCAGTGTCCTAGGATGGTCAGTGGGATAAAAACTGGCATATAACTCAGTAAAAGTGATAACATAATGCCATGTCCAAAATCAGTCAAAACCATATGCATACATACACATTTATATATATACAAGAAGTGTGATATGGTAATGGTTATGAACATGAGAGTTTTAAAACCATTAACATAGACTATATAGCTCAATCCATCCTAAAGGAACCCATGGGCTATATAGGTACAGCTCCCCTGCTGGAAGGGCCTCTGTGTGTGTTAGCTGCACGAACCGGAGAAAAATCGAGGGAAAGCTAAAGCCACCAAGGCAACTAGCCATCCAAAAAATATATATCATGTGTGTATCAAGCACATGGTCTTATAGTCCCCCAACACCGACAAAGGTGGTTTCTAGAGTCCCCCCCCCCCCCCCCCCCCGAGACTTTCACCTTCACAGTGAGCTAAAAAAACCCTCTTTAAGCCCAAATTAAAACAATCTGCACATAATTCCAACCATTAACCCAAGAATTATTCATTAAGGCATTTGCCACTTGGTATCGCCATACCAATATGCTTGCAAGCTAAATTAAATATGACAAACCAATCCACATTGACTCCCAAGTTTTATTAAAACCCAAACCATGGCCACCAAGGCCATCCAAATCAATTTTTGTATCCATTTATCCATCAATCAATGCATTGAGTTCAAAATCAAGTTAAGCCATGCAATCTTCATAATTAAAATAAAATTTACAAAGTGGGTTGAGGTTCATACAATTCTAAGTAAAAATTCATCCAAAATTTGGGGCAATCCATGTCCCCATTCTAACCATTTAAACATTGTACCGATTCTATCCCCCAAAACATCAATTTAAAGTATAAATAATCAATTCAGAGCATGGGAAAAGTAATTCAATCATTAACAACAAAAACCCCTCAACCCAATTTCAAAATCCACAATTTAAATCACATGGAAACCATTAAATCAATGCCACAATGTAAAATTTAAGTTTAGGGAATAGAAAGATGCCTGAAACACACTAGAATTTGGAGTCAATTTTAAGTTTGGAGCCCGGATGATTAATGCATAGCGAAACCCTTGAATGTTCTTGGGGCTTGAGTTTTAGAGTGAAAGAGAGTGATTTGATCTTTGAAAACTAAATATAAGAGGGTTATATTATGTTTAAAGGTCATATAAGGGGTAAAGAGATCAAAGCCCTTCACCCTAAGTGAGAAATTTTTAAAACTGGACGAAATTTACACCTCGACGTGGTATAGCCTTATCACGTAGGTTAATCTTTATATTAACAAAAAGGAATACTCTTTTTTCTAGTCTTATTTCTATCTAATACAATATGAATGATCTTAACTTCCGTGCCACACCAATATCATAGAGTCTAAACTTCGTGGCACGGTTATATCGTAGAGGCACACTGTCGTAGAGTTCCAAAATAGCCCCAAAACCTTTCTAAAATTTCTAAAACTTCTAAAACTTTCTCAAATTACCCTTTTAACATTTCTAAATATAATTCAAGTCAAAAATCGATATTACAACATAGGAGGGACAAAAATAAAATGACCAAAATTTTAAGGGCCGTAAATTACCCCTTCTTCCTTTTAGGATCATTAGTCCTTGAATGATGAGTTAGGCACTTTTTACCATGAGAATAACAAGAACACACCAGAATCAATTGACAACTCGAAAAGTAACAAGGGGAAAATCAAAATCTTACCTTAAGAACATTTCTCCAACCCGGGGAATAAAATGGGTACATCACCTTCATATCCTTCTCATTTTCCCTTGTAGCCTGTTCTAATTTTTGGTTTTGCCTAAGAACATTCACCGAAGCTACATCCTTGGTCCTCAACATACGAACTTGCCTATCTAATATCTCCATCTAGACTTTGTATTCGTATTATTTTGCGTGAGATTTAGACCAAAATTCTCGCCACACATGGCATTAAAACTCCCCAAAAGGGCTCAATTATCCTTCCTACTAGATACAAAATGGATTACCTAACAATTTCTACAAGCCAAAGCTTTGGAGTCATAAAAAGAGGTAAAGTATTGTTACAAGGTCGCTCACGTCCATGCTATTTATTTTATAAAAATATTTGGATGGAGGGGGGTGTTTGCTTCGCCTTTGCACCATGCATAATTCGCTATTTATGGCACAGAACCAAGTCGACGTCTCATATTTCATCTTTCATATGGTCAAACCATATTGCTACTTAGAATTTTCCATAGGTATAAGTGAGATCCCAAATACACAATGCTATAGGTACTTAAATTTCCCTTTCATTTATAGCTTTGCTGCTATGGGTAGTCAGACTTCCCCTGCATTCATGGCTCAAAACCCAATCACGATGATTTTCCCTTAAGAATATCGTCACTCAATCTATCATAGAGAAATGTACGTCTGATAACATCACAACCAAGAGAAAGATATATAATGAAATCAAACAACTAAGCAATTAATCTATGAAATATGGGCACCATTAGAGTGCCCAAATATTACAACCCAAAATGAAAATAAAAGTCATAGAGAATCATCCAAAATAACCAAAAATATCTAAATAATACAGGCCCAAATAAGAATAGTGTGGACACATGCAACCCCAACTAATAAACTTACAGTGTCCTCACTGCATAAACAATAAAGAACAAGAAGACATAAGGGTGCTTCCTAAAACCGCATCAAGAGCTACGCTCGCCCTCATCTCTGTATCATCTCCTACATCCTAAAAATTAGACCACTCAGATGGGGCCTTATCATTGTTCTTCACTCTAGAAGAGGTAGTATATCTTGGGTTTTTAAGACCTTCAATAGTCTCTTTAACCCCTTCCACATCTTGCTAAAAAACTTGTCCCTCTTCTTCTTCCTTTGCTTCATCCTCTCATGGTAATCACGAAGCTCCTTGTGAGACTCTGCCAATGATGAGTAGGCCCTCTCAAGATTAGCAATGGTTTCTCTCTGCATCTTCTAATATACCATATATTTCTCATTATTAGAGCGAGATACATATGAATGGCGAGTTATGGATGGCTCTCCCGGAGCTCTATATGTCATTAATTTGCTCTGCCCCAAAGTTTGCCTCCTTTCCTTGGATCATTATGATTGGGTCTGAGAAAGATACTACGCTAAGATTAGCATAGAACTCCTATGCCCACTGATCATTTTCTTGGCAAGGATATGTGGCAAAACACCTCCACCTGGTGGCTATGATCCTATCATGAAATTCCAGAAGCTTTTCCAACTACTTTTCCAAACATATGCCCCTATCCGGAAGCAACTATGTCTTTAAAAGCTTATCATAGTATTGGTTGTGACACTCGGGAGTCATGAACCGAACTTTGTCATAATTCTCCATGATGTGAACTTGAAAAACATAAGGACAGCACAACAACATTTATCATCAACATTTTCATTTATGAACTAGACTATGTTGTCCAATAAAGCTTATGGGATGGTTACTTGGTTGTTTTTGGAAAGAATTTAAAGTGTAGGATGTTTGGTATAGGCTAAAATTCAGCCTCAAATATGGTGATTATGGGTCACTATCCACGATTGTGGTGCCACAATCGTGATCCAGCGACCGCGATTGCGGTATCTGAGACCATGCCAAGCCAAATTTTTCAACAATTTAGAATTCAAATTTCTGGGCCAAATCATTGTCCAAAATAGTAAATTATCACTAAGAACATTGAAAAAGGCTCATAATCACTCGATCATGTCCGCAGAATGTGAAAAAACTAGTTATGCATTATTTGGGTATTTGATCGAGCACTTGGTGTGCACACTATATTCCTCTCAATTTTGAACATAATATGGGTACTCAAGACTTCCCCACATGTGTGCACACCCTTTCTAGCAGCTAACCACCACCCAAATATGATTCAATTAAAGATTTTGCAAACAAAAGCCTAATTTTAGGCCTTACCTAGTTCATACATTCTAAGGACTACGCACAACAACTAAAACATAAATTCAAAGCACTTATCGGAGGAATGATGCAAGATTGATCAAAGATGCTTTTAGATGCACAAAATATGACTTGAACTGGGTATAATTTGAGAGATAAGTAAAGAAGGGCATGCGAGGGAATTACAGATTGATGGTATTATTAACTAATTTAACCATGATCATGGTTAAGGGTCTACAATTGCAAACAAGCAGGTTCCACGATTGCAGAGGCACGAGTTTTGTGATTGCGGTAAATAAGGTCATTTATGCACCTCTGTTTTCCCCTATTCAGCTTATTGCTCAATTTTGACTTGCTTTCCCCTGTTCAGTTCAACATGAAAAACTTTCACACTTTCTCCTTCTTAACTCAATCAAAAACACTCCAAAGTTTCAAAAATGCATGGATTAATCAATGACAAATTAAAAGCCACACTACTAAATTAAAAACAAATGATATGAGCCATTTTTGTGGCATTTGTGGGTTGCCTCTCATATAGAACCTTAGTTATCTCATGGAACAACGTCCTTCATTATTTTTCAAGTTGGATGCTCAAGGGACCCATCAATCACCTCCTCATCTTTAACATTAATAACCTAGACCACTTGAATCTACATGGGTTGTTTTATTATTGTACATACTCAGAAGGACACTTCACCATCATGAACTCTAAATTTTATTTCTCTAAGCTCCAAATCAACAAGGGCTCTTCTAGTAGCAAGGAAAGGTGGACCAAGGATAATAGGCACCTCTTGGTTCATCTAATAATCGAGCACCACAAAATCCACTAGAAGGATGAATCTATCCACTTTCGCCAACACGGCAAACAAAATACCAACCTATTTCTTGATAGATTGGTCTACCATCAAAAGCCTCGTTAATGTTAGAGTAGGTGTACTCTAGCCTAGCCTCCGATATATTACAAATAGAATGAGATTAATACTCACACCAAGGTCACTTAAAGCTTTTTTGAACTTATGTATCCCGATGGGGCATGGAATTATAAAGGCCCCGAGGTCTTTCTTTTTTTCCGTTATTGTGCTACTCATGATATAGCTACACCTATGGGTGAATTCAATGGTGTCACCTTCAATAAGTTTCTTCTTCTTCATCAATTTCATCATAAGCTTAGCATACCTCAGAATTTCTTGGATAGCCTCGTGTAATGAGATATTGATAGAGAGGTTGCTAAGCATAACCATAAATTTATTGAGCTTGACGTTCTCCTCTTTCTCTTAAGCCTTTGTGGAAATAGAGGAGGAACTAGCATGGTGGGCAATGTATCACTTCATGGCTTCTTATTTTTGACCACCTCATTATCAATTTCCATTGGTTCTTTTTAATCTTCTTCTTCTAGAGATTTTGGGGTTTCTTTTCTTGGCTTAACCATAACCTTTCTCTTCATATTAATGTGCTCAATGTTAGTCTTTTTTGCACCCACACTTTTTCTCTTAACTTTCTTCAAATGATCACCAAGGGTCTTGCCACTCCTAGTGACTATTGCCAACACTTGATCATCATTCATTGGGTTCACAATAGTATTACTAGGAAGGCCTCCCTTTTGTGTAGCATCGAGTTGGGTGGATATTTGGCCTATTTGCATTTATAATTACTTAATAGAACTAGAGTGAGACACAACCATTTTGTTGATTTGTGAAAAGTTGTCTTTTAATTCATGGACCATCTTGTCTGTTCCCTCCACTTTCATCAAAATTCTTGCCAAGATATCTTTAGTTTTGTATTTGTCGAGGTCACCAGGATTTGCACTTTGTTTTTTGCCCGATCATGAGAGGGAACATAACGATCATACTCACATTCTTTGTCCTTCCAATCACGGTCATGATCACGACCAATCAAACCTTAGTTCCCACCTTATCTTTGATAGGCTAGGTAGGAACCTACCTAATAACTAGCCAAATACTGAATCTCTTCATCAAGCCTCTTGGCCTCTTCATCATCATAGGACTTGGATGCCATAACATTCACTATTTTTATACGTGCACCCTTCACATGTTTAGTTAAAAGCTCCAATTGCATCATCATTTTTGCAAAGTTTTCCTTTCTCTTTTCATCTCTCTTCTTTTGCTTTTTATCAATAAAGGAGATAGTAGGGGAGCCTTTTGGTTCCTTGGCTTTACAGGTATGCCACCCCCAATTTTTCTTGGTCACTTTCTCAAGAAAGGTTATAGTCGCATGATAAGTCAACTTCAAAAGAGACCCTCCCACCCCACATTATCTACCATGATTTTATTAAGAGGATCAAGAGCCTGGTAGAAGATTTGGAGAAGCATCTTCTCCAGGAACTTGTAGCTGGGACATTGCATGAGTTTTTCGTTGAATTATTACCATACCTCGTACAAGGGTTCTCCATTTAATTGCCTAAAGTTAATGATTTAATCACGCAATTTGAGAAACTTGGATATTGGGAAATATCAATCAAGAAAGGCGGCGATAAGTTCATCCCATGAAGTAATTGACTCAGCTGGGAGGGATCGAAGCCACAATACCGCCTATCCCATTAAAGAGAATGGAAAGAGGCATAATCGGATGAACTCTTAGGTTATGTGTTCAATATCAAAGGGTGCACACACTTCTACAAAGTTTATTAAATACAAGTGGGGTCCTCATAAGTTTGCCCCCAAAAAGTCTATTCATTTACAACATATGCAATATGATACTCGTAATATGGAATATCTCGTTCCTATGAGTAGGTGGGATACAGATGATACTTGTACGATATTTGCTCCTCGTCATCAAGAGGACCATTAAAAGATCCGGTAACACTTACATTGTGTGAGACCTTATAAAGTCCTAGACCATTTCAGCCCCATTTAGCATGCCAAAAGAGGTCCCAAACTTAGAAAATTTCAGCTAAGTGTTGACACTTAGTCTTATTTTTGGCCTCAATATTTCAATGGTTTTATTTTTGATCTTCCCATCCTTAGATTATCAATTTTTAAATTAATTCATGATTAGAGTTATCTATAGGTCATCTCAGGTGAGTTTTGAAATTTTTGAACAATGCTTAAGGCACATTTGGATGACCAAAATAGCAAGTCAATACGATCAAGATGTGTCACATTTGCTATCACGTCGTCACCATCGATGCGGCACATTGGTAATCCCGTTGATACCATCGATGCAGAGCATCGCCTATAGCGTTACTGGATACGTTTTGTGTATTAAGTTACAGGTTTGTAGGGTTAATTAGGTTATTTTCCCCTCACACCTGTCAGACATAACACAAAATTTAGCCTCCTAAAAGGCAAATTCACTTATTATTTCACAAATTCTCTCAAAATCAAAACCCTAGGTCATCAATTTTAAGATCAAGCCCAAGAATTAACCAACAATTCTCATGAATTCAACAAGCAAGGTATGTTTAGGTGTTCATCCTTGAGTTCCTTCCACCCTTGGAGTTCAAGAATCTTTCTTTAAAACTTAGATTATGATTTACATTATTGAATGGAATTGTGTTCATGTATGTGTTGTTGTGTGGGATTTCAAGCCAAGAATATTTTGAGTTTCATGTGAATTAACTAGAATGTATGTTGATTTATGTAACCCTCATGTTAAATCCTTAAATTATGGTTTTGAATGTGGTAGTTATGATAATAATATATTACTCATTCGCATGTACAAGAATTATGTATCCTAAGTGTTTGACAAAATGTCTATGTGAAGGAATTTTGCATGATAACTTATGTGTGATGCTTTTAAGGTTGAGATATGGTTCTATTATCTATGTTATCGAGTCCTGGAGGTATAGAATACCCAAAATTTAGCTGTTGTCTAGTTTTCTAGAGTCTACAAAACAAATTTAGTTATACCATGAGCGAGGTCACTCAGTCAATTAATGTAGTCACGTGTCAGTTCAGTCAAGCCTAGTATAATTTAGCGATTAGTTCTGTGTCGATTCAGTTGGGAGTAGGATTCAGCACCAAGTGAACCCAGGGATGGGGGCATTCCTACCAGTAGAGGGTTTAACCCTTAGTAGCAATCCCTGCATTACAAAACTACGTAGCTAATGTAGGATAAATCATCTTCCTGCCATACTAGGGTTAACATAACCATATATATCTCCTGAGTCTTCCTACCAAATTATTGTTGACCCAATTCATGTTAGTAACTCGTGGCATGGTGCTAACACCCTTCCAACTAGGGTTATAGGTTGGACCCCAAATCAGTATATAATCAGGTATGTCGGTTATATGATAAATCCCATAGTTACAGTTTTAGTATTCAGAATTTAGTATTCAGCATTTAGTATTCAGTACAGAACTTAGTTCAATTCTACATGATCATAACTTTCAGCTATCAAAAATCAGTTATCAAAAACTTAGTACTGCAGCTTCAGACTAATTCAGATAGATGATATATATTTGATATTGTATGTTCAGTACTTATAGTAGTCCCAGTCTTGCATATACTCTCATCCAGTTACTTTATTATAATTAGTTGTTATACTCACATGCATATAAGCCTAGCCTAACCTCACTTAGCATACCAGTACATTCAAAGTACTGACAGATACTTTTTTGTGCTATAATGTCTCATATATAGGTTCGGATGCTCGGGTTCCTGACCATACCTAGTCAGATCAGTCGATCAACCACAACTACAGTAGTGAGTCCTCATCCATCAAGGATGTGACATTTATTTAGTCATTTTATTATTTACAGCATTTCAGTTACTTTCAGACAATAATTTGAGTTAGTTGGGGCTTGTCTCATCAACTCATCTTATTCAACTATTAGAGGCTTTTAGACACTTTCAGTTAGTAGTTATTCTACAGATATACTCAGTATTGATTTAGTTTATTTTGAACCTTATGGCATTTTCAGTTTTACTTCCACATATGTTTTCATGATTATTATTTATTGCTCATAGCAGGTACCAGTTATGGGTTAGCTTGTGGTCTTTCGAGATTGTAAGCACCGTGTGATGCCCAGGGTGTAGTCTTGGGGTGTTACAAACTTGGTATCAGATCCTAAGGTTCTAAAGTGTCCAAGGAAATCTAAAAGCCATATCAAGTAGACTCTTGTGCATGGGTGTATAGCATGGCACACTTATAGATAGGAGGTTACCATACATTTTTAGGAAAAGTTCCCTTCTTTCAGTGTTCATATCATGTGAGTAAGCATTAGCTCAAGTTAAAATCTCTATCTAATCTAACTTTTCCTTCCATTTATAGAACATGCCTCCTAGAAAGACCAATGAAAAGAGAACTGAGAACCAACTAGCACCTTCTCCCATTTAAGGTGGTCCCCTGGATGAGCATGTCTCCCACTCCAAATTCAGAGCTGCTTTCACTGCCTTAGATTATTTAGTAGTTGCTCAGGACAATTAGCTAGCTATTGTCCTATATAGGCTTGTAGTTCATACTTCATAAAGTGAGAAGAAGAAGCATAGGAAAAAAGAGAGAAAGAATAAGAGGGCCAGAACGTCAAGGTCAAAAAGTGATCATACTAGTCCTCTCTGCAGAAAGTGTGGTAAGAATCATCAGGGCATGTGTAGGGATGGCAATGGTCTATGTTTTGGATATGGCGAGTCAGGCCACAGAGTCATGAAATGTCCTCATATGGGTTCACAGAGTTAGCATAACCATCCACTGTTTAGTCCGTCCACCCATCTTAACAAGATGCCACTTCCAGTGCCACCAGTGGGCAGCGCCCAAAAAGGGTCAATGCACTTCAGTCCCGATAAGATCAGGAGAGTTCTCCTAATGTAGTTATTGGTATGTTGCAAGTCTTTTTCTTATATATTTATGCTTTGTTAGATCCTAGAGCTTTTCTGTATTTGGTAACTGCTTACGTAGCTGTTAATTTTGGAGTCAGTCCCAAAATCCTACAGTCTCTACCTTAGTAGGTAAGTCTATCATAGACCAAGGGGTATACAAAAACTATCCGATTATGGTGTCTCAAAAAGTTACTTCAGTAGACCTAATAGAGCTAGAGATGACATATTGTTATGTAATTCTCAGCATGGATTGGATCCATTCATGCTATGCTTTAATTAATTATAGAAACAGAGTTGTCTATTTTCAGTTCCCGAATAAACCTATCCTAGAATGGAGGGTAGTACCACAGTACTCAAGGGTCAACTTGTTTCATACCTTAGAGTGAGAAAAATGATATCTAAGGGGTGTGTCTACCATATTATTCAAGTTAAAGATTCTAGTTCTAAGACTCCTAATCTTGAGTCAATTCCAGTTACAAGTGAATTTCTAGATGTGTTTCTCGAAGATCTCCCTGGAGTTTCTCCCTAAAGGGAAATTGACTATGAAATAAACCTTCTTCCTAATACTCAGACCATTTTTATTCCTTCATACAGAATGGCTCTAGCTGAACTTAAAGAGTTGAAGGAATAGTTAATAGATCTCCTAAATAAGGGATTTATCAGGCCCAACATATCTCCTTGGGGTGCACCAGTTCTATTCATGCGTAAAAAAGATGGTTCTCTCAGAATGTGTATTGACTACTGTCAGTTGAACAAAGTCACAATCAAAAACAAGTATCCACTTCCCAAAATAAACGACTTGTTTGACCAACTTTAGGGTGCCAGTTATTTTTTTAAGGTAGACCTCAGATCTGGCTATTATTAGCTCAGAGTCAGAGAATGTGACATTCTGAAAATAGATTTTAGAACTCGGTATGGTCACTTTGAATTTTTAATCATGTTATTTGGTCTTACCAATGCCCCAGCAGCATTCATGGACTTGATGAACCATTTGTTAAAGCAGTACTTAGACGTGTTTATCATAGTCTTCATCAATTATATTCTTGTCTACTCCTGCAGTGAAAATAACTATGCAGACCATCTTAGAATAGTATTGCGGACTCTTAGAGCCCATCAGTTGTTCGCCAAATTCAGCAAAATATAAATTTTGGCTAAGGTCAGTAGCTTTCCTTGGTCACATAGTTTCCGGTGGTGGCATTAGAGTTGATCCTCAAGAGACCGAAGCAGTGAGAAACTGGCCTAGACCTATCTCTCCATCAGATATTAGGAGTTTCTTGGGTTTGGCTTGCTATTACCAATGGGTCATTGAAAGATTTTTGTCTATTGCATTCCCCATGTCCATATTGAATTAGAAGAAAGTCAAATTCTAATGGTCAGATTCTTGTGAGAAGAGTTTTCAGTAGCTAAAGACTCAACTCACTAAAACCCCAGTTTTGACTTTGCTCGATGATTCAAACAAATTTGTTGTATATTGTGATGCTTCCAGAGTTGTCTTGGGGTGTGTTTTGATGCAGAGGGATAAGGTGGTGGAATATGCCTCTAGACAACTTAATCCCCATGAAAAGAATTACCCTACTCATGATCTTGAGTTAGCAGTTGTTGTGTTTGACTTAAAGATTTGGAGGCCCTTTATATGGGGTACATGTTGATGTATTCACAAATCACAAAAGCTTACAGTATGTGTTTTCGTAGAAAAACCTAAACTTGCATCAGAGGAGGTGGTTGGAGTTATTGAAAGACTATGACATGAGTGTTCTGTATAATCTTGGGAATACCAATATAGTGGTAGATGCCCTCAGTAGGTTGTCCATGGGTAGTGTTACTCACATTGAGGATGGTAAGAAGAAGTTAGTTCAGGAAGTTCATCAGCTTTCCAGACTGGGCGTCCATTTGGTTGATTGAGTTGAGGGTAATGTTTGGGTGCAGAATAGTTCAGAATATTTTTTAGTTTCTGAGGTAAAGGGAAAGCAGGACAGAGATCCTAATTTACGTAAGCTGAAAGAGTCAGTCAGAGACTAGAAGATAGAGGTTTTCTCCTAAGAGGGAGATGGAGTGTTGCATTGCCAGGGTAGGTTATGTGTTCCAGGTGTAGATAGCATGAGGCAATGGATTCTTGATGAAGCGCATGGTTCACATTACTTTATTCATCCAGGGGCCACTAAGATGTACTGCAACTTGCGAAAAGTCTATCGGTGGAGTGGGATAAAGAGAGACATTGGAAAGTTTGTGGCTAAGTACTCTACTTGTCAGAATGTGAAGATTGAGCACCAAGAGCCTAGTGGTTCCATACAGGAGTTCAGTATTTCCATATGGAAGTGGGAAAAAGTGAACATGGACTTCATGACAAGTATTCCTCGTACTCGTGGTCAGCACGATTCGATTTGGGTCATTGTAGATAAGATGACCAAGTTTGCCCATTTCTTGTCAGTCTATACTTCCTATTCAGTTGAGGAATATGCCAGGCTCTATATCAGAGAATTGGTTAGGTTTCACGGTGTCCCACTTTCCATCATTTTAGATAGAGGTACGCAGTTCACCTCTCACTTTTAGAAAGCCTTCCAAAAGGGTCTTGGTACCAAGTCTACCTCTGTGCAGCCTTCCACCCTCACACAGATGGTCAAGAAGAAAGGACCATTCAAACTCTAGAGGATATGTTGAGAGTGTGTGTCATTTACTTTAAGGGTAGTTGGGATGACCACTTACCTTTAATTAAGTTCCTATATAATAACAACTATCATTCCAGTATTCAGATGGATTCATTTGAGGCTCTTTATAGAAGGAGATGTAAATCTCCCATTGGTTGGTTTGAAGTAGGTGAGGCCGTGGTGGTAGGGCTTAACTTGGCATTTGATGCCTTAGAGAAAGTAAAGTTGATCAGGGAGAGGCTTAAGACAGCCCAGAGCCGACAGAAATCGTATGCAGATGTGAGAAGGAAAGATCTTGAATTTGAGATTGGCAACTTTATATATTTGAAAATTTATCCTGTGAAGGGAGTGGAGAGTTTTGTTAAGAAGGGGAAGATTAGTCCCCAATATGTTGGTCTTTATAGGATTTTGAGTCTTTTCGAAAAGGTAGACCATGAACTTGAGTTGCTTGCAGACTTAGCATCAGTGGACCCAGTGTTTCATGTCTCTTAGCTAAGAAAGTGCATAGGTGACCTAGCAGTTGTAGTCCCAGTAGAGAATATAGATATTCAAAATAGTTTCTCTTATGAAAAAGTCCCAGTCAAAATCCTTGATCGTCAAACTCGCAAACTAGGGAACAAAGCAGTTCCCTTGGTCAAAGTTCTTTGGTGGAACCAGTCCTTAAGGGAGCCACTTGGGAAGCAAAAGAAAACGTCAGAACCAAGTACCCTCATCTCTTTTCCACAAAATCAGACTTAGCCTAAGGTAAAAGTCTTCCTTAAATCTACTCTATTCCATACTTAGTTTCAACTGCGTATCATTCAAATATCATTCATGAATTCATGGATCAGTTCAATCATGTGTCATTCCTCAAGATTCAATCATGTTTCAGCTATGCATGTAAGTATAGTCACAGTACCTCAGTGCCTCTCAACTTAATCAGTCTCATTCGAAGATTAATGTTTTCAAAGGGGAGATATTGTAAGTCCCCATAAAGTCCTGGCCCATTTCATCCCCATATAGCATGCCAAAAGAGGACCAAGACTTAGAAAATTTCAGCTATGTGTTGACACTTAGTCTTATTTTTGGCCTTGATATTTCAATGGTTTTATTTTTAATCTTCCCGACCTTAGATTATTGATTTTTAAATTGATTCATGATCAAGGTTATCTATAGGTAATATTGGGTGAATTTCAAAATTTTTGAACATCGTTTGAGGCATGTTTGGATGACAAAAATAGCAAGTCAACGCAATCAGGACACATTGCGTTGGCTATTGCATCGTCACCGTCAATGAGGTGCGTCGTTAACGCAACACATCACCTATCGCATTACTGTGAACGTTTTGTGTATTAAGTTACGGGTTTATGGGGGTAATTAGGTCATTTTCCCCTCACACAAGTTAGACATAAGACGAAATTTAGCCTCCTAAAAGGCAAATTCACACATTAGTTGACAAATTCTCTCAAAAGCAAAACCCTAGTTCATCAAGTCTAAGATCAATCCCAAGAATTCGCCAACAATTCTCATGAATTCAACAAGAAAGGTATGTTTAGGAGTTCATCCTTGGGTTCCTTCCACCCTTAGAGTTCAAGAATATTTCTTGAAAACTTAGGTTATGATTTACATTCTTGAATGGAATTATGTTCATGTATGTGTTGTTGTGTGTGATTTCAAGCCAAGAATATTTTGAGTTTCATGTGAATTAACAAGAATTTATGTTGATTTATGTAACCCTCATGTTAAATCCTTGAATTGTGGGGTTGAATGTGGTAGTTATGATAATCATATATTGCTCATTCTCATGTACAAGAATTATGTATCTTGTGTTTGACAAAATGTCTATGTGAAGGAATTGTGCATGATAACTTATGTGTGATGCTTTTAAGGTTGAGATATGGTTCCATTATCTATGCTATCAAGTCCTAGTCCTAGGGGTATCAAATACCTAAAATTTAGCTGTAGTCTAGTTTTCCAGAGTTTACAAAACAAATTTAGTTATACCATGAACGAGATCACTCAGTTGGTTAATGTAGTCAAGTGTCAGTTCAGTAAATCCTAGTATAATTTAGTGATCGGTTTAGTGTCGATTCAGTTAGGAGTACGATTCAACACCGAGCAAACCCAGGGATGGGGGCATTCCTTCCAGCAAAGGGTTTGACCCTTAGTAGCAGTCCTTGCATTACAGAACTACATAGTCAGCGTAGGGTAAATCATCTTCTAGCCAGACTAGGGTTGACATAACCATATACATCTCATGATTCTTCCTGCTAGATTAAGGTTGACCCAGCTCATGTTAGTAACCCGTGGCACGGTGCTATCACCCTTCCAACTGGGGTTACAGGTTGGACCTTAAATTAGTTTATAATTGGGGTATGTCGGTTAGATAATAACTCCCAAAGTTATAGTTTTTGTATTCTGTATTAAGCATTCAGTATTTAGTACAAAAATCAATTCAGTTCTACATGATCATAGCTTTCAGTTATCAGAATTTAGTTATCAGAAACTTAGTACTGCAGCTTCAGACTAATTTAGATAGATGATATGTTTGTTATTACATGTTCAGTACTTATAGTAGTCACAGTCTTACATATACTTTCATCCAGGTACTTTATGATAATTAGTTGTTATACTCATGCACGTGAACTATGCATATTAGCCTAGCCTCACCTCACCTAGAATACCAGTACATTTAAAGTACTAATGGATACTTTCTTTGCACTTTGATGTCTCATATCATAGGTTCGGATGCTCAAGTTCCTGACTGTACCTAGTCAGACCAGTCGATCATCCACAACTACAGTAGAGATTCCTAGTCTATCGAGGATGTTACACTTATTTGGTTATTTTATTGTTTATAGCATTTTAGTGTTTCAGTTACTTTCAAACAATATTTGGAGTTAGTTGGGGCTTGTCCCATTAACTCATCTTATTCAGATGTTAGAGGCTTTCAGACACATTCAGTTACCAGTTATTCTACAGATGTACTCAGTACTGATTAAGTTTTTTTTAACCTTATGACATTTTTACTTTTACTTCTGCATATGTTTTCATGATTATTATTTAATCCTCACAGCAGGTATCAGTCATCGGTTAGCTTATGGTCCTTCAGAATTGTAAGCATCATGCAATGCCCAGGGTGTAGTCTCAGGGCATTACACATTTTCACTCATAGTTTTGTGAACACTATGGAGATCACTTGAATGAAAAAAAAGCAATAACCAAAATAAATAAACACCACTATGGGTATACCCAAAGCAAAACTTAACACCGTAGTGAAAACTAAATTTCACTCCCCGACAATGTCGCCGTTTTGATAACGCTCACCTATACCTTTGTATTTGGTATAGGATTATCATTATCAATCACTCAACTTATGTTGAGGTCAAATCAATGAGGAGCGAAATTATCTTTCTAGTCTATGGGTATTAATAGTTACTACAAAGATACCCATAATGTAAACAAAGTGAAATACAAGATTTAAAATTGCGGGGGGGGGGGGGGGGGGGTGATTTGAAACAAGGATTAATAAAAGTTTAATCAAATCAACAAACTAAGGCAACACTTACGATTAAAAATTCAATATGAGAAGGATCTTGGGGTTATGTCTAACTAAGGGCAAGTTATGCATATGAACATGATGATTTGGTGCAAATTTTAGTTATTAACTAGGTTGAAGGTCCTTGAGGATAGCTTGTCAACAAAACCTCAAGAATGTCACTCATTGACCCTTTCAAGTGCCTAATGAGTATGTCACTTAAAACTACCTGATACCTCAATTGGGCATCCCTATTTCTAGGAAGATTCGCAAGACATAGCTAACCCTTTTTTTCACTCTTACTTCTAAGATAGAGAAAAGATAGCAAAATTACATCCATTATTATCCACTATTGCTTTTGTACCAGTATCCCTCTTTCAAGGATGATATGGGTTCCAAAAGTTCACCCACATCCCTCTTTCAAGGATGATGTGGGTTTTCAAGAATTTAGGATTTTCACCCACAAATCCATTTTGGGCATTTGGGGTTTTCACCCACAAACCCCTACTATTTCAAACAAGAAATAGTGAAACCTATCATCAATACTAGAATTGACACAAATACATCACAACCCATACACAATTACACCTTAGTTCAACATAATCCCAAGAAAAAGAAGTTTAGCTACTAATGAAGTAAAGAGAAAGAAACATACCATGTGATTCATTTAAAACATCCATCCTTAAATTTCATCAAATTCAAAGTATGATAATTCAAGTACAATTGTTGCCAAAATTAGGGTTTGTAAACTTCAAGTTCAATTGATCCTCAAATTCTGGAATGCCAAAATTAGAAAGGGTTTGAGCCTTTTAAGGGATTTGGGGTCAGCTGCATGAAATTACAAAATTTCCCCTAGGCATATACCTGCATTGCCACGATCACGGAAGTTATCTTGTGATTGCAAGCATCGCAATTGCCTGTAGTGGATCGCAATTTCTGATTTTGAACTAGCTTGACTGGCCGCAATTGTGGCACTTGACCCCGATCGCGGTAACAGAGACCAAATTCTGCTCCAGATCTTCCAGTTGCACTTCTTTTCTCTTTTTGATCCTTTTTATCTCAAATCCACATCTTTCTTTCTCATACCTTTAAGCCTGCAAATGTGGAAATTAGTGCATTCGATCACAAATTTGTCTCATTCATACGTTCAAATCATAGTAGTATGCATGAATTTCAAATGCAAATGAGTGGTAATTCGCCTCTCATCAGAATTCCTCATAAGACAAGGAATTTGTCACACCCACATCCTCAATAAGAACTATCAAAGAAGAATGACCCATACATTTTTTCAACAAAGACATATGAAACACGGGATGAATGGAACCCAAATTCCGAGGCAAATCCAACTCATAAGTAAGGTAACAAATTCTCCTCCAAATATGATATGGTCAAACATAATGGGGACTGATCTTCCCCTTCTTCCCAAACCTCATGACTTCTTTCATAGGAGACACCTTCAAGAATAGCCAATTATTTACTTCAAACTTCAATTCACTTTGTCTGACACCCGTGTAAGACTTTTAGAGACTATGAGCAGTCTTAAGTCTTTATCTAATCACCTTTACCTTCTCAATAGCCTGATGAAACAAGTTAGGACCAAACAATATAGTATCACCAATCTCAAACCACCCAATAGGATACCTACATCTCCCAACATAAAAAGCCTCATAAGAAGCCATCTAAATGCTTGAATGATAATTATTGTTGTACACAATCTCAATAAGAGGAAAATGATCAACCCAACTACCTTTTAAATCAGTCACACAGGCCTTTAGAATATCTATTTTAGGGTGGAAAGCGGTGCTAAGGTTCACTGTGTACCCAAACCTTTCCAAAATGAATGCTAGAAGTGAGATGAAAATGGTGTACCTAAAAAATAATGGACATAGGCACTGCATAAAACTTGACAATTTCCTGAATAAACAACTTAGCGTAATCCTCTCCTAAGTAGTTAGTCCTTACAGGTAAGAAGTGAGCAGACTTAGTATTCTATCTATAATCAAATCAAATTATACTGATTGTGAGATCGTGGAAGACCCATAATGAAATACATAGTGATCATCCCCCTCTTCCATATAGGTAACTCTATCTCTTGAGACATTCTACTAGGCCTTAAATACTCAACCTTAACTTCCTTACAAACCATACATTTGGCAAAAATAATTACCAAATACCTCATCATATTGTTCTACCAGTAGATATCCTTTAAGTCCTGATACATATTAGTCGAACACAGGTAAACGTTATACCTGGACTCATGAGCCTCAGTTAGGATCCTTTCTCCCAGCCCATCAACATTAGAAGCACACGACATACCTTGATACCTCACAATACCATCTCCCCTAATCTCGAAATCCATAAACTTTTGCTAACCCACACCATCCTCAATTTGTATAAGTATGGATCCAAAGCCTGCTTCTCCTTCACCTCAACACCAAGAGATGATTTAAGCATTTCTTGAATAATGACTCTCCTATCTTTAGAGTCCAAATGACAAACTCCCAAATTAGATAATCTATGAATATCTTTCTCCAATCCTCTTTTCTCTCATCATCATGGGATAAGCTCCTCATAAAAAACCTGCTAAGAGAATTAACAACCATATTAGGTTTACCTAGATGGTAGTGAAAACTCATGTCATAATCATTAAAAAATTTAAGCCACTGTATCTGCTTATGATTTAACTCCTTTTGAGTAAAAACATACTGCAAGCTCTACGATCAGAATAGATATCCACATTCACTTAAACAGATAATGGCGCCAAATCTTCAAATAAAAAACCACAGTTGCCATCTCTAGATCATGAGTCGGATAGTTCCTCTAATGAACCTTTAGATGTCTAGAAGCATAGGCCACAACTTTACTATGCTTTATCAAAACACAACCCAGTCCCATACGAGATGTATCACAAAACACCATAAAAACATCAGACCCTTGGGAAGGGTCAAAACTGGCACAAAAGTCAGCTTATCATTCAACTTTTCAAAACTACCTTCCCAAGTGTTGAACCACATGAACTTAACCCTCTTTTGAGTAAACCTTATCAACAGAGAATCAATAGATGAGAAACTCTCTATAAATCTCCTATAATACCCTTCCAAGCCCAAGAAGATCCTAATGTCAATTAGAGTTATGGGTTTAAGCCATTTCTTAAGTACCTCAACTTTCTGTGGATTCACCATGATTCCATCACTATACACAAAATTCCTAATAAAAGTCATAACATCCATCCAAAACTCACACTTAGAAAATTTTGCATACAATTTTTGGTCCTTAAGGGTCTATAACAGAATTTGAAGGTGATTGGCATGATTCTTCTCACTCTTAGAATACACCAAGATATCATCAATGAAGACTATCACAAATAGATCTAAGAACTGCCCAAATACCTGATTCATAAGATCTATGAAAGCATTCAAAGCATTGGTCAACCCAAATGACATAAATAGGAACTCATAATGACCATACCAAGTTTGGAAAGTAGTCTTAAGAAATATCAACCTCTCAAATTTTTAACTGATGATACCCCAAATGAAGATCAATCATAGAGAAACGTCTAGCACGCTGAAGCTGGTCAAAAAGGTCATCAATCCTAGGAAGAGGGTACATATTCTTCACTATCACCTTATTCAGCTAACTATAGTCTATATAGATCAAAAGAGACCCATATTTATTTTGCATGAAAAGTAAAAGAGCATCCCACGGAGAAACACTAAGACAAATGAACCCTTTATTTAGAAGATCTTTTAACTGCTCATTTATCTCCTTTAATTCAACTAGAGCCATTCTATAATGAGGAATGGAAATAGAATGAGTATTCGGTTGAAGATCAATCCCAAAATCTAATTCTCTGTCGGGAAAATTGTAGGAAGATCATTGGAAAACACTTCAGGAAATTCATTAACAACTGGGACAACTTGAAAAGAAGGACTTTCAAAGTTAGAATCCTTAACCCAAACTAGATGATATAGACACCCCTTTGAAATCAATTTCTAAGCTCTAAGATAGGAAATAAAACTCTCTTTAGGTACTAAGAAACTTCCCTCCGATTCTATTACCGGTTCATTGAGGAATTGAAAATTGTCCTTTCGAGTCTTATAATTTAGAGAAGCATAACACGAATGAAGCCTATCCATCCCCAAGATAACATTAAAATCTACCATATCCAACTCTATTAAATCCACCAATGTCTCTCTATGAAATATAGAAATCACACAACCCCTATGGATTTTTCTAGCCATAATAGAATCACCGAGTAGACACAAAATATGGATCGAAAATAATCTTAGGACCAAAACCAAAATACACATCCAAATAAGGGGTCACATAAAAAAGGATAGACCTTAGATTAAGTAAACAATACACATCATGAGAAAAGATTTGTAATATACAAATAACAACATCTAGAGATGCCTTAAATTTCTGAAGACTAGTAAGTGCATAGAGGAAATTTTGCAAGTGTTGGTACCAGAAGTAACGCCATTTGGTGTATCAACTGAAAATGTGTTATTCAAACTTTATTATATCTTATTGAAACCTTGATTGAAGGACATTCTCACTGTATGCGACCAACCTAGACATAATCATAACACGGATTTCTCTCTTCCTCACAATAACCATGATAAAGCTGCCCATAGAATCTACAAGGAGGATAGGGTGGGGCTGACAAAGCTCCACTATCCTGAGACTGGGCACCCAGAGCCTTAGGAACACTGCTAGCCTAAAAGTAGTGGTTTCCCGAAGGCTTAGGATAGGGAAAACTAGCAAACAAATAAAAATTCCCTAAATTCTTCTTTTTGGTCCACTATTTACTATCTCTCCCACTTTTAGTAGACCGTCACCCAACTCTGAATTCCTAAACTTCTTATTCTGCCTCTCTCCAATATCTACCTATTTCTTCTTTTCATCTTCAACCTACTGCATATAAACCATAAGTCTGGAGATGTCCATATCATTGTTCAACATTGCAACCTTACTCTTCAATACCAAGTCACAGGACAACCAGAAACAAGCTTCTTTATCATGGATCTCATGTTGGCTACTAACTCTGGAGCATAACGGGACAACTGCTGAAATGTCAAATCATACTCTTTCACACTCATCTTATCCTACTTCAAATTGGCAAACTCTCTAGTCTTATGTTCCCTCAAATCCCAAGGAAACAAGTGATTAAGAAAGGCCCTTTACCCTACTTCAGATTAACAAACTCTTCAGCCTTATCTTCACCCAATTATTGAGTAAGGAAGTGATTAAGAAAGGCCCCTGAAAACTCATCCAATAATGCTGGCCTTGCATCATTACCCCTCAACTTATCCCACTCTTCATACAACCAATAAGCTACATCTTTCAGTTGATATTCAAAAACTCTACACCTTCAAAATCAATAGCATGCTTTACTCTAAAAATATTCTCCATCATATCTAAAAACCCTTGATAATCTTCTTCAAATTTAGAGCTTGTAAAGGTAGGGGGATTCAACCTTATAAACTAGCCAACCCGAGTGATCTCTGATAAAGAAGCAACAGAACCAATACGATCTGATTAATGAGACTGAGATGTCATCGATTGAGTAAGCAAATGAATAGACCATGGAACTTTGTATTAGAGATGTCCCTTTGAGGTGGCTAATCATAAGCATCACCACCCCAAGAAGCTTGAAGAGGACCATGAGGATAGGTGGAACTCCACGTAGGGCAACACAATCAGGAGAAGGGATCCTAGATCGGGTCTATACTTCTTACATAGGGTGAGTCTCCTCCACATTGTCCTCGGGTAGGACAGAGTTCCCAGCAGAGCTTCTACAAACCTCATATCTTTGGGGATGCATAATCTGAAATGGGAGAAAGTCAATAGTTAGAAAAGTTTTATAACACTAGACTCTATAGCCTGAAATAGAACACAAGAAAGGAAAGCATTCCTAAATGCCTTGTATTCTACTCATTATAAGTGTGGCGCAATACACACCCACAAAAAGTACTCTACTCGACACGGCTTTGTGGACACCCAACAACCCTAACTGTGCTTTGATACCATACTTGTCACGTCCCAAACTAGGGTCTAGTATTGACGAAAATGTCAAGCCCACCATGGCCTGAAGACTACCCCCTCAACCTAATCTCACAAGCACAAGAATAAAAATAATAATGTGAAAGCCAATTAAATTAAAGTAAGTAAATGAATAAATAACTCAATGAGAATAAGAGCCAAAACAACAACCAACCCACACGTGTCCATGATAGCCTTTAAAAAGTAGAATATCAACTAAGTCGGGATATGGCCCCAATTGTGACAAGAGTACCGAGTTCATAAAAAAGAATTATGAAATGATAAGAGCAACTCAACAGATGTACTAACCACCTAACACTGCATAGGAGTAATAGAAAAGTCTTCATACCCTACATCGTAAAATGATGCACCATCTAAGGACGGTTAGTGGGATACACA
>NC_061116.1:155393699-155442989 GCF_002878395.1 Capsicum annuum
ATATATATATATTGGATGCTGGGATATGGTAAGGTAACATAAGAGTTTTAAAACCATTAACCTGGAATATGTAGATAGATCCATCCTAAAGGCACCCATGGGCTATATGGGTCTAGCTCCTCCTACTGGAAGGTCCCCAGTGCATGTTAGTAATACAAACCATAGAAAAAATAAGGGAAAATCTAAAGCCATTAAGGCAACTAGCTGTCCCACAAATATATATCAAGTGTGTATCAAGCACACGACTATATAGACCCCCAACTCCAGTAAACATGGTTTCCAGTATTTATTCTTCTGGTGCTTACACCTTCACGGTGAGCAACACAACCCCCTTTAATCCCAAATTAAAACAATTTATACATAATTTCATCCATTAACCTGAGTGTCATTGATTAAGGCATTTACCACTTGGTATTGTCATACCAATATTCTTTCAAGATAAATTAAACATGCCAAACCAATCCATATAATCCACATTGACTCTCAAGTTCCATTAAAATCCAAATCGTGGCTATCAAGGCCATCCAAATCCATTTTTGTATCTATTTATCGATTAATGTAATTCATTGAGTTCTAAAGAAAGTTAAGCCATGCAATTTTTCATAATTAAAATCAATTCACAAAGTGGGTTGAGGTTCATGCATTTTCAAGTCAAAATTCATCTAATTTGGGAAACTCATGTCCCTCATTCCAACTATTTAAATAGTGTACAAATTCTGTCCCAAAAATATTAATTTGAAGCATGAATAATCAATTCAAAGTATGGGACAATAATTCAATCATTAGCAATAAATACCCCTCAACATAATTTCAAAACCCATAATTTATATCACATGAAAATCTATTAATTCAGTACCATAATGTAAAATTTAAGTTTAGGGAAGAGAAACATGCCCGAAACACACTAGAATTTGAAGTCAATTTGAAGTTTGGAGCCTGGGTGATGATTGCATAGTGAAACCCTTGAATGTTCTTAGGTTTTTAGTTTGAGAGTGAAAGAGAGTGATTTGTTTTATTTAAACTAAAGAGAAGAGTCTTATTTTATGTTTAAAGGTTGTACAACGGGTAAAAAGACCAAAAACCACTCACCCTAAGTAAGAAAATTAAAAAACTGGACAAAATTTACACCTTGGCATGACACGGCCTTATCTCGAAAGTTAACCTCTATGCCATGCCGATATCGCGGAGGCTAACCTCTGTGGCACAGTGATATCGTGGAGGCACACTGCCTTAAAGTTCGAAAATAGCCTCGAACCTTTTCTAAAAATTTCAAAATTTTCCCAAATTACCCTTTTACCATCCATAAACATAATTCAAGTAAAAAATTAATATTTACAAACACAGGAGGGTCAAAAATAAAATGACTGAGATTTTAAGGATCTTACAATGATAAAGCTGAAAAATTGAGAGATAATAAGTATAATCATAAAAAAAAAGATTAAATAACCAAAAACAAGGATGACTCACCTGAATTATGAAATTTAAAGTAATGGATTAAAATAATGTTCTTAAGACTATTTCTTAAAATTAGAACTAAAATTGAAAACCGATTAATTGAATCTAAAGTTGACTTGAAAACAATGCTTCATTAAACTTGCTTTAAACTAGTGGCCTCGGCCAATCTTATGTTATCTCAAAATAAGTAAGTTTTCTTTTTGTGGAGTTTCCTTACGCGATATAAACCATGTGTGCATCATGTAGTACAAAATCATATCCATATTGCTAACACCTATCCACGTTGGAAGATCCATTCTATACCTTACCAGTGTGTAAGATGAAACATATTATGGAGATCCTAAAGCTGAGCCCGAAGGCTAGACATAATAGAGGAGTTGCCCAATTTTTGGACGATCCTATCCTACGGTGGCAACGTAGTTTTGGGGGATAAGGTTTCTAAACCGATATCCACCTTTGAGCCAAATAGTCCACCCTAAACATACTAGTTGCTCATAATATAAGACTTAAAATACTTTCCCAAAATCATGCCTAAGTAAAAATATTGAATCATGAACATATCTATTTTTTATCAGCCTCGACTCTAAATCTCTTTAATTTTTCTTAATGTTAACCTTTTCAAGATATGATAAGTTTTTGTCTTTTCAAAACATGATAATAACATAAATATTCTTCATAAACTTTTCTTAAACATAAACTTGCAACTCTTAAATAAATAATTCTGGAAAAATATAATGAATTCCAATAACCACAAAAATTATCATTTTAAAACTCAAATAGACTTTCAAATTCATAAGGGAAAATAATAGGGCTTCCTGGGAGAATCAATAAACATCGATTAGGAATTAAATCAAGGAAAAGACTCCAAACTCATAGAATTTTTTCTCAAAATCATAAAAATTTCAAGGAATTTTAGTTAGAGTACTAGACTTAGGGATTTCAACTCTGAGAAACCCTAACATAATTCATGTCTTACTCAAAACAAAAGTTGGTTGTAGGGAGAATAGAGTTCCACACAAAATAATTGAATTTACATACATTGTGATTAAGGGTGGGAAAATGATATTTTAAAATGGTTGTCAATCCAATCCAACCTATTTAAGATGGGTTGGATATCCAATTTCTTTAAAATAGGTTTAAAATGAGTCAACCCATATTATCCAACAAAAATATGGATAATTGATTGAATAAAATGGGTAAATAAAAGTTAAACCCCTATTACCAAATTTGGAAAAAAAAAGCATACAAGTCACTCAAAATGGTTAGGTGAGGTATGCCTCTTCCTCCTGCCAATATCACTCAAGCTCTAGACAACTCCACCTAAGCTTTGGCCAACACCAACCAAGCTCTGGCTAACACCTCCCAAGCTCTTTCACTTGCTCTATTTCTGTCTCTCTCAATCTTTTTTTTTATTTTCAATCTATTATGGTTGAGTTATGATTTTTACTTATAGTGACAGAGGAATGGGGATAATAGTGGGGAAAGGGTGTTTGGATTTTTTCTTTCGGAGAAAGAAAAATTAGACAAATAATACTGGTTGTTTTGTAATTTTTCCTTGTTTGTTCATAATTTTGTTCATGAAATACTATCCATTTGCTCCTTGTTTTACTTTTATTTTAGATGAATATTTTAAATATATGATTGTTGGCTAGGTAGAGATATCGATAAAAGCTAATGCCTATTCTTACGAACAAAGTGCTTCAACTATATTAAAATTAGAAAAGTGGAAAACCTCTACTGTCTGGGATTATTTTGTTAGGTCGAAGCTTGATATTTCTACTGATGGAAGTTTAAAGTTCAATGTAAATTGTGTGAACAAGATTACATATTGGTCCTTACATCTGGAACATCAGATTTGAAGCATCATTTGATGTTACACTATAATATGGGAAAAGAAAAAGAGTCTCAAATTTAACCAATAGATCAAAAAACTTACCAAAATTTTTTTAGTGGTCATATGTAGGCATAATTATCCTTTCAAGTTTGTAGAACATAAAGGAATCAGGATGAACATTCATATCCATATCTAATAGTGAGACGCATATTAAGAAACACAGCCAAGTTGGGTATCTTAAATATACATGCAAGGGAAAAAAACTTTTAAAAGCTGACCTTTTAATGATAAATAGTTAAGGTTGTTTGACATCTGACATGTGGAGTTCATTAGTATCAAATGGCTATATGTGTGTTACAGCTCATTATATGGACTTAAATTGGGTTCTTCAGAAGAGTGTTTTGATTTTTGACATGTTCCTCTTCCACATATAGGTATTATTATAGGTCATTTATTAATTGAGTTTCTTAAAGAATAGGGAATCAAAAAGAAAATTTTTACTCTTACTTTAGATAATGGTACTTCCAATAACGGTTGGATAATTTGAAGAATTATTTGTCTTTGATGTGTTCACTAGTTTGTGAAGGAAATTTTCTTCATGTTCTTTATGGAAATCACATTCTTAACTTAATTATTAAAATGGGTTAAAGAAGGTTGATGCAACTATTGAAAAAATTAGAGAAGGTATTAAGTATATCAAGAATTTTGAAACAAGACTAGTGAAATTTGTGAAGTGCCTTAGTAACCTTGGTTTGCCATATTCAAAAAAACTACACCAAGATAACCTATTTGGTGGAATTTCACTTGTCAAATGATTGAGAGTGCTCTTGCATATCAACAAGCATATAATCATTATGAGTTGATTAATCCTAATCTTAGGCATGACTTCTTGAAAATGAATGGAAAAAGGTTGAGACTGTGGCTATATTTTTAAGGTCATTTCATGATATTATTCCTTTGTTTTTTGAAAGTGATAATGCTCAACTTACACATCAATTTGAGTGCAAGGCGGTCGTTGTGAATATATTTACCCAACAAGAGCTGGGGTCAAGTCCATGAGGACAATGTGAGTTGCGATTGAGTAGGTTCAGAATAAGAGTTACTTACTATATTCAAATATATAGTACAAGATAGTTTGGGGGTTTTCAATGTTTGCTAATGTGAGTAATTCTTGGGCTTCTAGCGAATAATTTGAGACTAAGAATAATTAGAGTATAATTAATTAAAATGGATCTTGGGACCATGCTTTCCTAGGGGCAAGATATGCATGGGAACATGATATTTATTTGAAAATTCTAATCGTTGATGATGCGGTAGGCTGGGTTTAAGGTCTTTGAGGATAGTTTTTCAATAAAACCTCAATGATGTCACCCATTGACCCTTTGGAGTACCTAATAAGTGTGTCAATTAAAGCCATCCAATACCTCAATTGGGTATCCCTATTTTTAGGATAATACCCATGGTATAGTTAACTTTTCAATCACCCTTATGTCTAAGATAGTGATAGAATAGCAAACTATACACATAATTATCTAGCATTGCTTTGTTTTCCATATCCCTCTTTCAAGGATGATGTGGGTTCCTAAAGTTTACCCAAAACCCTTCTTTCAAAGATAGCTATGAGCTTTCTAGAGCTTGAAGTTTTCACCCATCAAACCCATATAGGTATTTGGGGCTTTCACCTACAAATCCCAACCAATTTAATCAAGTAATAATAGAACCCATCATCAACAAACTAAAACATACACAAATAAATTAAATCCCACACATATTTAACCCCCAATCTAGCATAATCCTAAGAGGTAAATCTAGCACATCATAAGGATAATGGAAAAAAATATACCAAGATGTCCATCAAAGTTATTCATAAGAAAATAAAGAGAGGACAAACCACACTTTAAACTCAAATGAATCTTCAATATACAAAGACAAATCTACATTTCAAGCTCCTCTAATTTAATCTTATCTCAAATTAGTGTAAATTTAACATCCAAGCTCCAAGAAATTACAAAAACCCTAAACTAAGGATGGGAGGTAGGGTTTTGGAATGATGGATTTAGAATGAAGGGTTTTAAGCTTTTTAATGGTATTTGGGGTCGGCTATTCAGAATGACATTTCTACCCTTATGCTATTTTCCACCCTTACACAGTCGCGATCGCACTTACTGCAATTATAGTTAGTCCATCAGGATCGTAGTTTGCTTACTAGCTTGAATTAGCGCGATCGTGGGCTAACACTCACAATCGTGATAACTGAGGGTTGGATCTTGATCCTGCATTAGCTTGTCCAGCTCTTACTCTTCAATTCCCTTTTTGATAGCTCGTGTTTGCTTATTTTCTTCTCAACACTTGTACACCTACAAAATATGAGAATTAGTACATTTAACCCCAAATACTTCTCACTTTTACATTCAAATCACAGTAGTGTGCATGAATTTTAGTGCAAATGTGTAATACCCCAAGAAATCCAACTCAATATTTCCTCCATGTTTCAAGATCATGAATAGTACATGAAGGTTACTTGGTAGTTTCATGATCAAGGTTGATGTGAATTAAGGTCTCAAATATTCCCTAGCTATTGTGTGAATTAATACATTCCTTATCGATTGAATTCTTGAGAAGGATATTGGTATCATCAACTTTAAATAAGAATATCTCTCATTAGAGTATGAATTTTTGATCCCATTACCTACCAACGGATATATAATTTAATAATCTTTCTATCGATACCAAATTCGCCTAAAATGGACACCCGGTGAAGAACTTATAACTATTTTAAGTTTCTGATGTAAGACGAATGCCATTTCAGTGCATGGCGCACCGCTCCGGAGGCCAAAATGGCACTCGTCAATTTCCAGAAAGCCTCTGCAACAGCCCTGCTTCGCGTCAAGCTTCTAGGTCGCAATAATTGGCATTTTACCAAGCTCCGCGTCGCACCGGAGCCCTAAATAGAGATAAATTTTGCGTAGTTTTTAGTTTTCATTTTAAACTCCTCAAGGGAAATATGGTAAATTCCCTAAACCCTATATATACTCTTTAAACATGGTATTGAATCCCCAAATCAGCCCTTTACATTAATTTTATCAAAATTCACTCAAGAATAGTCAAGAACAAGTCTAGGGTTTCCATTGGGGTTTCAAGCTTCAAGCAAATTCAACTGTAAATTCCATGAATTCTTAATCTAGGGTATGCGTAGTGTTCATCTATGGATCCAATCCATTCATAGAGCTCAAGAACCATGTTTTTAAATGGTATTTTGTAAACTTTTTATGGTAATATAAGCATGTACATGTTGATGATTGTTGTTTAAGTTTCAAAATAATATCTAAAGATGTTTTCATGAAATATATGTGGTTGTTAGTTGAAAAACATGAACTTTAGGTGGTTTGATGTGATGCAAGTATGAAATCCACCTATACTTTAAAGAATGCATGCAAGGTGTTTGATAAAATGCCTAGGATTTGATAAAAAACCTAGGATGCTAGAAACCCATAATTACATGATTCCATGATATCTAAATGACAAGTCCATATTAGCTATACACTTCCATATGAATTTCCATGCTATTTATGTGTTGTTGTCGTTGTGGAATGAAGCATGTGCGATAATGGAAATATGAATTATATATATGAAATATATCCATGCTCTCCCTACCATGTTGAGATGTGAATAAATACATGAAGTATACTATCCCCTACTTATAATATTGTAAATTGTGGACTCTAATTTTGTGATCAAGTCATGTCATGTGTGCCAGTTTCCTTCTATCGAGTCCTGGGGATATCTGTACCCAAAAAGTATAGCTGTGTGCCTAGAGCCATATCATGTGCCATGATAAATCTCAGTCAAGCTATACTCTATAGAACTCAGTCTGTCATGTGACTCAGGAAATATCAAAAATCTCATGATCTCAGTTAACTCTCAGATAATAGTACTACTCCGTCAGTCAATGGATGTCAATTATTCAGTCCATGTACATCCAGTTGAATTATGTTCAGTCGCTTTAGATGGGAGTAGAAGTTAGCATTGAGTGAAGCCAAGGATAGGAACCCACCTGCCAGTTCAGGGTGTGATTCTTAGTAGTCATCCTTGTGTTCTAGAACTAGGTAGCCAGCGTAGGTTGAGACATCTTAACCTGTCAGATTTGGATTGATGAGGTGGCTTAACCTGTTAGTTTAGGGTCCCACCATTCTCACTTTGAGTACCTGCCAGATAAGGGTCACTCACAACTATCCTTACTAGTGGCGCGGTATTGATACCCCTCTAGTCGGAGCAGAGATTGGACCCCAGCTTAACCATAATGGTATACATGGGGCATATCGGTTACACAACTACCTCCCACAGTTTCAGTATCAGTCTTAGTAAATGAACTCAGACAGTTCTTCAGATATCAGTATACCAGGACTGTTAGATAAAGTCAAATTAAGTTATATCACGTGACTCAAAGAGTTCAACCAGATTCAGGACTGTCAGACATAGTCGCTCATATTATCAGAACTATAGCTCTAGTCATGTATTAGCATACAAATTTTGCTACCACGTACTCACGATCTCAGTTACTATGTATGTATATTTGTAGTCTTACATTCATATCAGTCAGTCCGTTAGCATTATTCATGCATCTAAACCCTTTGAATTATCCTACCTCACTCATATACTCAGTACTCCAGTTGTACTGATGTATATTCACTATGGTTCTTTCTTTTCATATTACACCATAGGTACAGAGCCACGAGTTCCAGACCAGTAGTAGCTTTTTACTCGCAGTGTTATAGTGAGTCCTCATCTATTCGAGGATAATATGATTTGATTTATTTATTTATTTATTACCTTAGTTTAGTTTTACAGAGTTAGTTGGAGACATGTTCCTTCAACTCCTTATTCAGATAGTACTTAGAGGCTTTTAGATTTAGTCAGATTTAGCTATCAGATCCAGTATTCAATTTTATATTCAGTTGTTCTGGGTATTCATTACCCTATGGATGTTACTATATCTCTTCAGTTGAACCTTATGGCCTATATGTTCAGGTTTTCCATGTATTATATGTATATTATGTAGTGTATGGGTACAGATATCAGTCATGGGTTAGCTTGTGGTCCCTCGGGGTCATGAGCGCTGTGTAGCATTTTGATTTAAAAAATTGAGGCATTACAAACTTGGTATCAGAGCCTAAGGTTCAATATAGTCCTAGGAATTCTAAAAGCCGCATCTAGTAGAGTCTTGTGCATGGGTGTGTTGCGCGCCACATTTATGTACAGGAGGCTATAAGATTTTTAGGAATAGTTTTCTTTCTTTCAGTATTCATGTCGTGCTAGTGAGCATAATCTCAAGTTAAACTGCCAGTTCAATCCGTTCTTCTCTTGTTTTAGAATATGGCCCCAAAGAGAAAAAACCAACCAGCTCCTCAGCCCAAAGATCCTTTGGGAGAACATGCTTCTCATGCGGATTTTAGAGCCACATTCACCATACTTGCTCAATTCGTGGCTGCCCAAAATGAAAGGCCACCAGCTATTCCAGCCAATCCAGTGGCAAATTCTGTAGCAGCTAGGATTCGGGACTTCACCCGAATGAACCCTTCATCTTTCCATGGGTCTAAGTCTGATGAAGACCCTCAATAGTTCATTGACCAAGTTCAGAAGGTCATTGACATCATAGGTGTTACTTCTGTTCAGAGTACTGAGTTAGCCGCATATCAGTTGCAAGATGTGGCTCACACTTGGTACAAATAGTAGAAGTTTGAGAGGGTAGATAGCCCAGGTCCCATTGGGTGGGAGAAATTTGTCACGGCTTTCTTAGACAGATTCTTTCACCAAGAGCTGAGGGAAACCAAAGTTCTTGAGCTCATTAACCTCAGGTAGGGAAATATAATGGTTAGGGAGTATTCTCTAAGATTTACTCAGCTAGCCAGGTATGCCCCTCATGTGGTTACAGACAATAGGGCTAAGATGAGCAAGTTCGTGTCAGGGGTGAACGATAGCGTGGTGAATAAGTGTAGATCTGTGATGCTGAATAGTGATATGACCTTAGCTAGACTCATGACCCATGCTCAGTAGATAGAGGAGCAGAAGGTTAGGACTAGAGAGAGGCAGAACAAGAGAGTAAAATCAGGTAGTTTCAGTTTTGCTCAGCCCAAATCAGAGGGAGGGAACCATTCGTAGTTTCATCCCAAGTCAACAGCTCCAGCTCCTTCCTCCGCTAGTACCCCAGTGCCAAAATTCAGAGACGGTAACAGAGACAAAATGCCAGGCTCTAAATCTTCGGGTAGTGTTAACAGTGCTCGAATAGATCCTCTTTGTCAGGCTTGTGGTAAGAACCACAAGGATATTTGCTGAGCTGGTAGTGATGTCTGTTTTGGTTGTGGCAAGCCAGGCCACAGGATTAGAGAGTATCCCCAGTCAGGTTTTTAGGGTCAGCAAATTCGTTCCACAGCTCTGTCCGATCGCCTGAACCAGCAGGGTGCCACTTCTAGTGATACTAGTAGGCAACGTCCAAATAGAATCTATGCTCTTCAGACCCGACAGGATCAGGAAAATTCTCCTGATATCATTACTGGTACGTTATAGATTTTCCATGTTCATGTTTATGCTTTGCTAGACCCAAGTTCATCCTTGTCTTTTGTTACTCCATACATAGCAGGCGATTTCAGAATCAGTCTCGAGATTTTAATAGAGCCCTTTTCAGTCTCTACCCTAGTGGGAAAAACCATCATAGCCTGACGGGTATACAGGAACTGCCCGATTATGATATTTCAGAAATCCACGTCAACAAATTTAATCAAGTTAGAGATGATAGACTTTGATGTCATTATCAGCATGGATTGGCTTCATTTTTGCTATGCCACAGTTGACTACAGAAATAGGATAGTTCAGTTTCAATTCTCGAATGAGCCCGCCTTAGAGTGGAAGGGTAGTGTTTCAGCATTCAGGGGTCAGCTTGCTTCCTACCTCTGGGCAAGGAAAATAATTTCTAAGGGGTGTGTGTATCATCTCGTGCATGTTAAAGATTCCAGTTCCAAATCTCCCAGTCTCGAATCAGTCCTAGTGGTTAGTGAATATTCAGATGTCTTTCTCATAGATCTTCCAGGTTTTCCTCCTGAAAGGGAAATAGACTTCGACATAGACCTTCTCCCACTCAGCCTATCTCTATTCTGCCATATAGAATGGCACCAGCAGAACTTAAGAAACTAAAAGATCAGTTGAAGTATCTTTTAGATAAGGGATTCATCAGGCCCAGTGTATCCTCATGGGGTACGCCAGTCTTATTCGTGCACAAGAAAGACGGTTCTCTCAGGATGTGTATTAATTACCATCAGCTCAACAAAGTTACGGTCAAGAATAAGTATCCACTTCCTAGAATAGATGATCTATTCAACCAACTTCAGGGTGCCATTTATTTCTCCAATATATACCTTACATCAGGCTATCATCAGCTCTGAGTTAGAGAATGTGACATCCCAAAGACAGCTTTCCGTACTCGGTATGGTCACTTTGAATTTCTAGTCATGTCCTTTGGTCTAAGCAATGCCCCTGCAGCTTTCATGGACTTGATGAACTGTGTGTTCAAGCAGTACTTGGACATGTTTGTCATAGTCTTTATAGATGATATTTTGGTCTATTCTCACCCTAAGCGTGATCATTCAGACCATCTCAAAATTGTTCTTCAGACCCTCAGAAATCATCAGTTATTCACCAAGTTTAGTAAGTGCGAGTTTCGGGTAAGATCAGTAGTATTCCTTGGCCATATTATTTCTGGTGAGGGCATTAGAGTAGATCCTAAGAAAACCAAAGCGGTAAGAAACTGGCCCAGACCCGTATCTCCAACAGATATCAGGAGTTTCTTGGGTTTGGCTGGCTATTACAGGTAGTTTGTTGAGGAATTTTATTCTATTGAGTCTCCTATGTCCAGATTGACTCAGAAAAAGGTCAAGTTTCAGTGGTCAGATTCATGCGAAAAGAGTTTGCAGGAATTGAAGACTCGAGTCACTATAGCTCCAGTTCTAGCTCTTCCAGATGGTTCAGATAGGTTCGTAGTATATTATGATGCATCCAGAGTGGGTTTAAGTTGTGTCCTCATGCAGCATGGTAAGGTCATAGCCTACGTCTCTATACAATTAAAGCCCTATGAGAAGAATTATCCTACTCATGATCTTAAGTTAGCAGCTATAGTTTTTTTCGTGAATACTTGGAGGCATTATCTTTACGGAGTTCATGTAGATGTCTTCACAGATCATAAGAGTCTCCAGTATGTATTTTCTCAAAAATATCTCAATCTTCATTAGAGAAGGTGGTTAGAGCTCTTGAAGGACTACGACATGAGTGCCCTTTATCATCCGGGAAAGTCCAACGTTGTGGCTGAAGCTCTCAGTAGACTCTCTATGGGCAGTATTTCTCACGTTAAGGATAGCATAAAAAAGCTAGCTCAGGAAATCCATCATCTTGCCAGACTAGGCGTTTGCTTAGTCGACTCTTCAGAGGGTGGTGTATATGTTCAGAGTAGTTCAGATTCATCTCTAGTTTCTGAGGTGAAAAAAAAGCAAGACTTGGATCCTAGCCTTGTTAAACTGAAAGAGTCAGTTCAGAATCAGTAAGTTTAGGTTTTCTCCTGAGGGGGAGATGGTGTTCTTCGTTGTCAGGGTCGTTTGTGCATTCCAGGTATAGATGACTTAAGGCAATGAATTCTTAGAGAATCTCATGGTGCATGATACTCCATCCATCCAGGGGCCACTAAGATGTACCATAATTTGTGGGAGATCTATTGGTGGAGTGGGATGAAGAGTGATATTGTAGAGTTTGTGGCTAAGTGCTCTACATGGCAGTAGGTTAAGATAAAAAAACCTAGTGGATCCATGCAGGAGTTCACCATTCCTACTTAGAAGTGGAAGAAGTGAACATAGACTTCATGACAGGTTTGCCTAGAACTCATCATCAGCATGATTCAGTTTGGGTCATTATAGATAGAATGACCAAGTCAGACTATTTCCTTCCAGTTCGTACCTCCTATTCAGCCGAGGATTATGCCAAACTCTACATCAGGGAGTTGGTCAGATTACACAGTGTTCCCTTATCTATCATCTCAGACAAAGGTACCCAATACACCTCTCACTTTTGGAAAGCATTCCAAAAGGGTCTTGGTACCCAAGTTCATCTCAGTACAGTGTTTCATCCTTAGATAGATGGTCAAGCAAAAAGGACCATTTAGACTCTTAAAGATATGCTAAGGGTGTGTGCAATGGATTTCAAGGGAAGTTGGGATGACCACTTGGCCTTGATTGAGTTTTCATACAACAATAGCTATCATTCCAGTATTCAGATAGCTCCATTCAAAGCTCTCTATGGTAGGATATGTAGATCTCCGATCGGTTGGTTCGAAGTTAGTGAGGCCTCAGTCATAGGTGCTGACTTAGTATTCGATGCCTTAGAGAAAGTTTAGTTGATCAGGAGAGACTTTGAGTTGCTCAGAGCCGACAGAAGTCTTATACAGATATTCGTAAAAAGGATCTTGAGTTCGAGGTCAACAACTATATCTATCTTAAGATCTCTCCCATGAAGGGAGTGAAGAGGTTTGGCAGGAAAGGGAAACTCAGTCCCCAATATGTCGGTCCCTTCAGGATTCTCAGTCGCTTCGGCAAGGTAGCTTATGAGCTAGAATTTCCTTCAGATCTAGCCTCAGTTCATCCAGTCTTCCATGTCTCTTTGCTCAAGAAGTGCATAGGTGACCCAGCAGTTGTAGTTCCTGTTCAGAGCGTTGACATTCAGAACAGCCTCTCTTATGACGAGATTCAAGTCGAAATCTTAGACTATCAGACTCGTCAATTGAGGAACAAAGAAGTACCTCTAGTTAAGGTTCTTTGGCGAAATCAGTCTCATGAGGCAGCTACTTGGGAAACAGAAATAGATATGCGTACTAAGTATCCTCACCTCTTTCCCGCAAATTCAGATCAAGCTCAAGGTAACAGTTCTCCTTAAGCTTATTCAGTTTCATGTTCATGTCCTCAGTTTAAACTTGGTATATATTACCATTGCATCCTCAGTCATGCATTTATGTATCAGTTTAATTATAAGGTCATGCATCAGATATGCATTCTCATCTTGAGAAGCTCAGTTTATCAGAATGCTCAGTTACGCATCCATGTACCAGTCATCCATGCGTTAGATATGCATGAGTTCAGTATGTTTAGCATGTCAGTCATGATATCATGTTTCAGTCCTTCATGTTCAGTTCATGTTTCTCTTGTCTCATTCTTTCCTCTCAGTTAAGTCTCATTCGAGGACGAATGTTCCCAAGGGGGAGATATTGTAATACCCCAAAAAATCCAACTCAATATTAGATACATGTTTCAAGCTCATGCATAGTACATCATGGTTCCTTGGTAGTTTCATGATCAAGGTTGATGTGAATTAAGGTCTCAAATATGTCCAAGCTATTGTGCAAATCAAAACATTCGTTACTGATTGAATTCTAGAGAAGGATATTGTTATTGTCAACTTAAAATAAGAATATCTCTAATTATACTATGAATTTTTTATCCCATGACCTACCAACGGATAGATAATTTAATAAGCTTTCCATCAATACCAAATTTGCCTAAAACGGACTCCCAGTGAAGAAGTTATGGCTATCTTAAGTTTTTGCTTTAAGACGAATTCCATTTCAGTGCATGGCGCGCCGCGCCGGAGGCCAAAATGGCACACGTCAATTTCTAGAAAGCCTCCGCTAAAGCCCTGCTTTGCTCCAAGCTTCCAGGTTGCAATAATTGGCATTTGACCAAGCTCTGCGTCGTACCGGGCCCCTAAATAGGGATAAATTTTGCGTAGTTTTCAGTTTTTGTTTTAAACTTCTCAAGGGCAATATGGTAACTTCCCAAAACCCTATATATACTCTTTAAACACGGTATTGAAGCCCCAAATCAGCCCTTTACATTAATTTTATCAAAATTTACCCAAGAATAGTCAAGAACAAGTCTAGGGTTTCCATTGGGGTTTCAAGCTTCAAGCAAATTCAACCGTAGATTCCATGAATTCTTAATCTAAGGTATGCATAGTGTTCATCTATTGATCCAATCCATTCATAGAGCTCCATAACCATGTTTTTAAATGTTATTTTGTAAACTTTTTATGGTGATGTAAGCATGTACATATTGATGATTGTTGTTTAAGTTTCAAAATGATATCTAAAGATGTTTTCATGAAATATATGTGGTTGTTAGTTGAAAAACATGAACTTTAGGTGGTTTGATGTGATGCAAGTATGAAATCCACTTGTGCTTTAAATAATGCATGCAAGGTGTTTGATAAAATGCCTAGGATGCTAGAAACCCATAATTACATAATTCCATGATATCTAAATTACAAGTCCATTTGAGTTATACTCTTCCATATGAACTTCCATGCTATTTATGTGTTGTTGTTGTTGTGGCATGAAGCATGTGTGATAATGGAAATATGAATTATATACATAAGATGTATCCATGCTCTCCCTACCATGTTGAGATGTGAATAAATACATGAAGTATACTATCCCCTACTTATAATATTGTGAATTGTGGACTCTAATCTTGTGATCAAGTCATGTCATGTGTGCCAATTTCCTTCTATTGAGTCCAGGGGGTATTCATATCCAAAATATATAACTGTGTGCCTAGATCAATGTCATGTGCCACAATAAATCTCAGTCAAGCTATACACTATAGAACTCAGTCAGTCATGTGACTCTTGAAACATCAGAAATCCCATGATCTAAGTTAACTCTCAGATAATAGTACTACTCTGTCAGTCAACGGATGTCGGTTATTCAGTCCATGTATAGCCAGTTGAATCATGTTCAGTCCCTTCAGATGGGAGTAGAAGTTAGCACCGAGTGAACCCAAGGATGGGAACTCATCTGCCTGTTCAGGATGTGATTCTTAGCAGTCATCCTTGTGTTCCAGAACTACGTAGCCAGCGTAGGTTGAGACATCTTAACCTGTCATATTTGGGTTGATAAAGTGGCTTAACCTGTCAGTTTAGGGTCCCACCGTTCTCACTTTGAGTACCTTCTAGATAAGGGTCACTCACAACTGTCCTTACCAGTAGTGTAGTATTGACACCTCTCCAGTTGGGGCAGAGATTGGACCCCAACTTAGCTGTAATGGTATACATAGGGTATGTCGGTTAAACAAATACCTCCCACAGTTTCAGTATCAGTCTTAGTAAAAGAACTCAAACAGTTCTTCAGATATTAGTATACCAGGACTGTTAGATAAAGTCAAATTCAGTTATAGCATGGGACTTAGAGAGTTCTACCAGATTCAGGACTGTCATACACAGTCGCTCATCTTATCAGAATTACAATTCCAGTCATGTATTAGCGTACAGATTTAGCTACCACGTACTCACGATCTCAGTTACTATATATGTATGTTTGTACTCTTACATTTATATTAGTCAGTCAGTTAGCATTATTAATGCATGTAAACCCTTTGCATTAGCCTACCTCACTCATATACTCAGTAATCCAGTTTTACTGACGCATTTGTGCTATGGTGATTTCTTTTCATGTTACACCATAGGTACAGAGCCAAGAGTTCCAGACCAGCAGTAGCGTTCCACTCGTAGTGTTGCAGTGGGTCCTCATCCATCCGAGGATAATATGATTTAATTTTTTCATTTATTACTTTAGTTCGGTTTTACAGAGTTAGTTGGTGACATGTTCCTTCAACTCCTTATTCAGAAAGTACTTAGAGGATTTCAGATTTAGTCAGATTTAGCTATCAGATACAGTATTTAGTTTTATATTCAGTTATTTTGGGTATTCATTACCCCATGGATGTTACTATATCTCTTTAGTTGAACCTTATGGCCTACATGTTCAGGTTTTCCACATATTATATGTATATTATGCAGTGTACAGGTACAGATATCAATCATGGGTTAGCTTGTGGTCCCTCGGGGTCATGAGCACCGTGTAGCATTTCGATTCAGAAAACTGGGGTGTTACACAATGAGTGGTAAATTCACCCCTCATTAGGAATCAAGTGCCTCATGACAAAAAAGTAATGATTTTGTGATATATGAAATGGCCACTTTTATGTTTAGGAAGTTTAAGAAATATAGAAGTCATATCACATCATTTTGTCTAGAACTACGGTCCTTGACCCTCGAAGTAAGAATAATTTTATAAAGTTTTGCTTTTCACAAAATAATTTTGATACCGCTGAAGAAAAAGCAACGGTTGTCAAAGATAATATTAAAATGTTGTTCAAAGAGTACTTGGTACCTTTTACAACCTTGTTATCAAAGGAATGTATTTGTATTGGTGATATAAATTAGACAAGGGATCCATTTGATGCATTTGAGGAGTTCGATGTGTTCCAGAGTTAGTTGGATTAAAGTACTGGGAAAACACTACTATACCTATATTTAGAGGAATCTAATCTTGATCGTAGAACAAATTCTAATCTTGATGTACTTGGGTTTTGGGAGGACAATAGGCTAAGGTATCCCAAACTTTCATTAATGGCATGGGATGTCTTAAATATTCCTATCACAACAGTAGCCTCATAATCTTCTTTTAGCATTGGAGGTCAAGTTATTGGAAAGTTTCAAAGTTCAATTCTTCCCACAAATGTTGAGGTGATACTATGTACTAGGGATTGGATTTCTGGCCAAGGTAAATTAATCTTATAATAGTGATTTATTCCTATTCTTAATACTTTATCAATTGTAAATTGTAATAGCTTATTTTTTCTATTTAAAATACTTTTGATCTTGATAGATTTGGATCTGGATCTGATTTTGATAAAGATGAGATTGTTTTTGACCTTCAACCTTAACTTGAGAAACTTAAAGGTAAGAGTCGCCTCGATCACTTAAATTACTCCATTTTTGTATGCCTGAAGCTTTTAATATACTGCTACATTTGAAATATTGGTTTCTTGATGTGACATAGCACTAAAATCTAGGAATAGTTGTTGCAGCTGTTTACACAAGCTTATTAAATTTCTTTCTCGAATTTCATTGGCAAATTAAGGACATGTAATGGCCTCCTACTAGAGACTATTACAAGTACAATAACAACAAAGCTGTAAATATCAGCCTTTTCCATTAAGTAGCCATGCCCTCCATATTCCAGTGCAACATAGCACAATGTACCTCTTATGCTCATCGTGCTACTCAATTCACTAAATAGATCACCACTTCTTCTCAGACTCTTTCTTTGGAATTTCTAGTTCTTGTTCTTGTAATGTGTTTTATGTGTAAAGGTGCTATATTTATGTGTCTTAATAGCAATATGCCTACTTGGATAATATTTTTGTGTGATCTGTTATGTTAGATTGGTAATTATGAGTTTACAATCTTGTTTTATACCTGTTTAAAATCTTATTACCTTTTTAGAAAATATTTTCTTTGTGTCATTAAAATAATTGATATGTTTAATTTTTGGGGTTCTTCTAGTTTGGTTAAAGGAAGTGAATTGTTAGTTACTGGGACATAATTAAGAAAATTGGAAAGTTATTAGTTGATATGCATTTTGGCCCTTAATAGTGACTTTAATTTTAATGCTATTTTGTTTTTTGGTAGCAATTGACTTTTTGAGTTTCACCTTGGAGGTGATTTGTAGCTTAGATATATAATCAATGAGTCTGTTATTAAAACATGTATTAAAGTAACTCGTATATTCTATTACATACACTTTGACTGGTAAAATAAACAAGATATATAAAATTGTTGATTTTGATTGACTAAAGCATCAGAATAGATACCTATATATGTCTCTTCTAGAAAAAATATACCTTTAGATCCACCCAGTGATATTTTAACTTGATAGTATTTCATTATATCTCAGAGATATTCACACCTTAAATCCTCAGGAAGGTTTAATCTATCAGTTTGATGCAATTTTATTGGGTATCATTTTTCTAACCCTTAAGGTTCCTTCCATAAGTCGTACCTCCATTTAATTGAATTTGTATGTTCCTTTAAAATAATTGGTCATCTGATGCTCTTGCATTATGAACTTATTATGATCAATTAATAGTATATTATTCTCTATTAATAGAGGTTCTCAAGTTTGACTTTCAAATTCTAGCCTGAGAGTGTAGAAAGAGAGTTGCTACAAGCGCCATGGATAGTAGAGGACATGACATGGACATGCTATGGGTCAGGAAATATTTCACAAGTTCTTTGGAGATACTTAGCAGATTATGTTTAATTATAGAGTATTTAAACTCCTATTTTTCATTACAAATTATGTTTAAATTTATATTGCTTAATTACAGATTGTGCTTAAACTTATATTGTTTTATTACATATTGTGTATTTATTGAGTTTCTATATTTTATAAATTGACTTTTTATTGATTTTAAGCAATTGGGTGTTTGAATTTGATGGCCAAGTGCATACAACTAAATGTTGCATTTGATATCAAAATAGAGTACGGATCATTATTGTATTTCTATGGCTATGGTAATATGGATATTCATATTATCCATTGGGTTTATCCATTTTTATCCATATTAAATATGGGTCAGGTTAGATAAGTTTTCCATTTTTACTTGACCCATTTTTATCCACCCATCCAACTTGACCTGCTTGTTTGCCACCCTTACTTGTGATGAATAAACTTGAGAAAGATTTGAAGAAACGTTGCTTGGATGTTTTATGCCTTGATTTTCCTTGAGATTTTTGTCTTGGGGTTTGGGAGAGGAGAAGTGGGAAATACAAAAAAAATACTAGTTAGGGCCTTTTATGAGTTAAGCAATCAATTTGGGGAGGGGGAGGATTTCTTAGTGATATAAGGACAAAAATGGCCTTTCTAATACCTTTCTGTTGGCCAAAATGCGGCCTAGTTTACTTCATACGTCATGATAGTAAAATAATCATAACTTTTTACTTAGGGCAAAAATGGATCATGGTCGGTGGTTTGAAAAAAAAACTCAAAGACATTTCATTTGGTTGGTGTTAGATCACAAAATTCTTCATATTTCAGGAGCAATGATTATTTGAAATTGACCCAAGTAAAATCACATACTAAAAACTCGATTAATCAAAATGCTCTTAACTGAATTTTGCACTAAATGTTTCTTATAACCATGATTTACATAAAATCACTCACTATGCTAGGGATTTGATCCTAATACTTATATTTACTTAGAAATATCAAGATTCCGGCCTATACACATACAATGAATAGTTCGAATCCTAGTCAAAATTATTGGGGTGTTAGAATATCTCCCCCATGGGATCATTCATCCTCGAATGATGGGTATCACTTAAATGAACCACGATTAGAATATTAGTGTATACTTAGGCTAGAAATAGGAATAGCAATATTAATTATGATGAACCAACTTGATGTCAAGATATTTAGTTAAGCGTACATAAGCATGAATTCTTTTGAACACAAATACTATAACTTGGAAGACTTGAAATGTGCTCGGGAGTTTACATCATAAATAAGGCTTTCTCTTCTTTCTCTAGGGCTAATCATGGACTAGATAATACGCTAATATGTGACGCTAGAATAGAGTGTCACCTTGAGCAACATATAGATTAAATTTCAGAAGTAAAGGTGAAACATAGTCATACCCAAGCCCAAAATTCTAAAATGGAAATTCAATCTTACCAAGCCTAATATTTGCTTAACAACTCAGCATCCCCCCCCCCCCCCCAAATTAAAGCTAACAACTTAGTGTCTCAAATTAATTCCATTTAATACACTATTTTCCCCAAAATCAACTGAAACATCACTATACCCATAAGACTTAACACTGACCTTCCACAATTTCCTTAATTTTCTTCATAGAAACACACATATTAACCATCTTAGCCTCTTTCACGCTTAGCAATACTATCTCATATCAAAACACACATAACTGTTATGGGCTCAAAATCCCATGTAAGAAACAAAATAAACTAAATATCTTAAACACACATTATCTTACTCTTTATTGCAAGGACTTTATTCACCTCTAGACTTAGCTACAATATCTTTATTTTGTCTAGGGTTTTCATCCACCACATTCACACTTTACAACTTACTTCGCACAATGCCATGTCATACCTACTTAAATTATATCCCCAAAATCAACATTATTACCCTCATACTACTACACCCTTTACCTTTATAAACTCAAAGCTCTTCTTTATCCACTGGCTTAGATATAATTCACTATTTCAACTCCAGTTCATATACAAATCAACCTTACACACTTTTACTCCTCATAAATTATATACTTAACCTCTTCCACACACCACATCAAGTCTACTAGATCTATTTTCACAAAGAGTGCTTACTACCCCCAAACAAATATTCCTTCAACCTCGGTTATCATCTACAATTCAAACTTAGAATCTAACACTCAATATAAAAAGTCTCACAACTTTTCACATACTATATTGACTTATAACTGCTAGATGAAAATTAAGAAACGCTAGTCCTCTATAACCTAATGATAAAATTGTTGATCTTAATCTTGCAATCTATCTAGTGATAATCTACAAGCACAACTTTTTTTCCACACATCCCTACTGCTCATTCGATAATATGTATAAACCAGCTTCTTAACTATATAAACATCAAAAGGTTCTTGCTTCAAAGCCATAAGGTGCAGACTAGTCCTATCTATTCTTAACCACTCTATACTTTTATTTAGAACCCATGCATGATCTTTTTTAAGCCCACAACATGCTCTAAAACATCATAAATAGTGACTTCTCTCCTACATACAATCATAAAATCTACACCACACTTACTATATTTCAACTAACACTCAAGAAAATATCACTGCATCACTCACACTATTCCCCATTTACATCGCTACCTTAAATCCTAAACACATAATCTTTTCCTCAATAAGGTGCCATCTAAAACAAGATTTAGAGAAGGGTTTGGATAGTTATATTATTCTAGATCAAATGCATGATTTATAAGAATAAGGGCAATTTTTTTAATCAAAGAATGCAAATGCAATAATTGACTCCTCTTAAAACCTTAAGCAATCTTTTAACTTTCATGTGTCTCTATATAAGTAAATCACCCCGACAGGAGTTTGACCCTTACTATTTCTATCACAACCCGATCCAGGACCTAGTCGTGATGGGTATCTCAAGTCTACCATGGATCAGAGACCACCCTCTTGTCCTAACCTCTAGAGCACAACTTAATAAACAATAAAAGCCAACCAAAATAAAAGTAAGAAGAAAAGATAAACCAAATGAAAGTTCTAAGAATCACACACATAACAAACTAAATATATGTCTACAAAGCCTCTAAATTTGAAATACCAAACTAGGTGGGGACATACCCCCAACCATGTCAAGGAAAATTCTCAATTTCCAAAATATGAAAAGAAATCTAATGAAATGTCAGGGCTTTCTGAAAGATAGAGGCTCACCACTTCATCTCAAAGCAAAAGACATATGAACCACCTAATGCTTCCCAGGTATAACAGAAAATCCCTTGGATCCTACATCATGAAATGATGCAGTATCCAGGGACAATCAATGAGACGAGCACTAGAATATAACTCAGGGAGATGGATAAAATAATGCCATTTCTAAAACAAAACAAAATCACATGCACAACATTTCTATATACATATATAGGATGCTGTTATACGAACAAGGGACATAAGAATAAGAGTTTAAACCATTAGCTTGAACTGTGTAGATCGCTCTATCCTAAAGGTACCCATGGGCTTATGGCTCTAGCTAGCCTTGCTGAAAGGGCCCAATGAATGTTAGTTGCACAAACCAATAAAATCAAGGAATGGATAAAGACACCAAGGTTATAGCAATCTAAAATATAATGTGTGCACCAAGCACATAATCACATAGACCCCCATGCCAAAAAATGTGGTTTCAAGTATTGGTCCCACTGGGACCTACACCTTCATGGTGAGCTACATAATTCCCTTAAATTCTAAATTAAAATAGTTTGCACATCAACCCAATCATAAACCTAGGAGTCATTTATTAAGGAATTTACCAACTTGGTATCATTATACCAATATGATTGTAAGTTTATATAATTATGACAAACTAATCCATGTAACCATTAGACTCCTAGGTTCCATTTAAATTCCAAAACCATGGCTACAAAGGGCATTCCAAAATCATTTTTACTTCCATTATCCTGTAATACAATACAATGTTCCAAAGGTAAGTTAAATAATATAAATTTTGTGTTCAAACCAAGATTTTTAAAGTGGGTTGAGTTTAATGCCATTATAAAGACAAAAATCCATCAATTTGGGGAAACCAATGTTCACTATTCCAATCCTCATAACAATGCACCCATTCTGTCCCAAAATCCATTAATTAAAGCATAAATAACACATTTAAATCATGTAAAAAACAATTCAAGTAATAACCATCAAAAGCCCTTAACCCAATTTCAAACCCATCAGTTAAAATCACATGAATAATGATTAAATAAATGCCACAATGTAAGATTCAAGTTAAGGATGAAAAACTTACCTTATTTGAGGAGAAACCCTTTGAAAATAGCAAGAAAAGAAGCCCCAAGCTTGAAACCTAACTTCACTGCCTTTCAACTTTAGTTTTGGAATGAAGAATGCCCATTTTTGAGAGAATACAGAAGTTTTAAAGTTTAGAACTGGGTTATGTAAATATTGGATGGTTTATATAACATAAAATGACAAAAATAACCTCAATAAAATTTTAAGAAAACTACTATCGACAAAACAAAGAGGTTCACAGTGCAAAGCCCAAGGCAAACCCCCAGCTTCGCGGTGAAAAACCCAATAGAAAGAAGCAGCTCTGTGGTGTAAAGCCAAGGTAGTGAGACCTTGTCGGCTCCTTCGCAACACGAACCCACTCTTTCATGATGTGCAACCTTTTTTTGGTCCCAAACCTTCCACCAATGCACCCAAACTCTTTTTAAAGTATTTTATGCTCAAGATAGGGTTATGTAGGCTCATTTTAGCTAGGTTTGACCCAGTAACACCTGAGGTATTACATTATCTCTCCTTAGGATCATTCATCCCCAAATGAGTGGTAGGATACCCATAGCACGATATAAGAAAGAATACAAATAGGGACCTAAGGACAACTTAAAATACAACATAAGGAGATGTAAGTTTTGTACCTTAAGAACTTTCATCCAACATCAAAAACAAGAATGATATTTGTCTTTCATATTTTCTTCAAATTCCCATGTAGATTCTTCAACTTTTTGATTCATCCAAAGTACCTTTACTGAAGCTATATCCTTTATCCTCAATCTATGGACTTGTTTATCCAATATCTCAACCAGGAATTTCTCATAAGACAATGAATTTGTAACACCAACATTCTCAATAGGCACTATAAAAGAAGGATCACCCATACACTTTTTCAATATAGTCACATGAAAGACATAAATCGAGGCCAAATTCGCTGGTAACTCTAATTCATAAGCGACATTTCCAATCCTCCTTATAATTTGATATAGACCAATATAATAGGGACTGAGCTTCCCCTTCTTCCCAAACCTCATGACTCCTTCCATAGAAGAAATCTTTAAATATACCCAATCACTAACCTCAAGCTCCAACTCCCTCTGTCTCATATCTACATAAGAATTTTGGTGACTAAGCAGTCTTAAGTATTTCTCTACTTACCATAACCTTCTCCATGGTTTTGTAAACCAAGTTAGGAAAAAATAGTCTCACCTACCTTAAACCACCCAATAGGAGATTTACATCTTCCACCATAGAGAGCCTCAAAAGGGCTATCTAAATGCTAGAATGATAACTTCTACTGTAAGCAAACTCAATAATAGGAAAATGATCTACCAAAATTCCCTTAAAATAAATCGCACATAACCTTAGCATATCCTATAAGGCTAGATAGTATGATCTGCTTTCCCATCTATTTTAGGGTAGAAGGAAGTGCTAAGGTTCACTCGAGTACCCAAACTTTTTTGAAACAAATGCCTGATATAATAAGAAAATTGTGTACCTCAGTCTAAAATGATAGAGCTTGGAACTCCATACAACTTAATGATCTCCTAAATGAACAACTTAGCATAATATTCTCCTGAGTAGTTAGTCCTCACAGTCAAGAAGTGAGCATACTCAGTCATTCTATTCATAATAACCCAAATAGAATCATACTGATTGCGAGACCATAAAAGACCCATAGTAAAATCCATCTTGATCATCTCCAACTTCCATATTGGCAACTTTATCTCTTGAGACATACCACCATGCCTCAAATATTTAACCTTGACTTGCAGAAAAACCATACACTTAACAACAAAGTTTGCCATATCTCTCTTCATATTATTCGACTAGTAGATTTCCTTCAAGTCATGATACATCTTAGTTGAACCCAAATGAATGATATATATAGAATCATGAGCCTCAGTCAAAATCCTTTCCCATAGCCCATCAACATCAAGAACACACAACCTCTCTTGATACCTTAAAATACCATCTCCCCCAATCTCAAATGCCACAACCTTTTGTTGACCCACATCATCCTTAATCTGCATGAGTATGGGATCTCAGGACTGCTTCTCCTTTATCGCAGCACCAAGATATGATTTAACCACTTCTTGAGCAATCACTTCTCTATCCTCAGTGTCCAAGAAATAAACTCCCAAGTTCGCCAACCTATGAATATCCTTCACCAACCTTTTCTTGCCTCATCCACATGAGATAAGCTTACCATAGATAATCTGTTAAAAGCATTATCAATAACATTAACTTTACCTAGATGGTGGTAAGGGCTTATGTCATAATCTTTAAGTAGATCAAGCCACCACCTCTACCTGAGGTTTAATTCCTTATGTGTGAACACATACTATATGATCTTATAGTCTAAATAAATATCCACATGCACCCCATACAGATAATAGCACTAGATCTTTAAAGCAAAAAACCATAGCTGCCAACTCTAGATCGTGAGTTAGATCATTTCTTTCATGAACCTTAAGTTGCCTAGAATCATAGGCCACAACCTTACTGTGCTGCATCAAAACACAACCCAATCACACACGTGACACATCTCAATACACCATAAACCCATATGTAACCTAAGGTAGGGTCAAATATGGTATGAAGTCAACTTATCCTTCAACTTCTCAAACTACCCTCATAAGCATCAGACCATAAAAACTAAACTTTTTTTGAGTTAACTTTGTCAGTGGAGCAATGATAGATGAAAAATCTCTACAAACCTCCTGTAATACCCATCCAAGCCCAAGAAGCTCCTAATATTGGTTGGAGTCATGGGTTTAGGCCACTTCTAACTACCTCAACTTTTTGTGAATTTACCTTGATTCCCTCATTAGAAATAACATGCCCAAGAAAGGTCACAACACTTTGCCATACTTCACACTTAGAAAATTTTGCATATAATTTTTGGTCTATGAGAGTTTCCAACATAATTTGAAGGTGCTTGACATAATCCTTCTCACTCTTAAAGTACACCAAGATGTCATCAATGAAGACTATAACAAACAAATCTAGAAATTACCTGAACACCTGATTCATAAGATCTGTGAAAGCACCAAGAACTCATAATAAACATAACGAGTATGGAATATAGTCTTGGGAATAACAACCTCTCTAATTTCAGCTAGTGATAGCCGGAACGAAGATCGATCTTAAAGAAATAACTAGCTCCCTAAAGCTGATCAAAAAGATTATCAATTCTAGAAAGAGGATACTTATTTTTCACTATAACCTTGTTCAAATGATGGTATTCTATACACATTCGAAGATACCCATCCTTATTTTGTATGAAAAATATAGGAGCACCCCACAGAAAAATACTAGGACGGATGAAACCTTTATTAAGATGATCTTTTAACTGCTTCTTTAGTTCTTTTAGCTCAATTAGAATCATCCTATAAGAAGGAATGGAAATTAGATGGGTATTCAATAGAAGATCAATCCTAAGATCTATTTCCCTAAGGAGAGAAATTATAGAAAGATCATCGAGAAAAACTTAAGAAATTCATTAATTACATGGACAGATTGCAATGAGGGACTCTAAGAATTTGAATCCTTAACCCAAACTAGATGATATGGACACCCCTTGGAAATCAACTTCTAAGATCTAAGATAGGAAATAAACTTCCCTTTTGGTACTAGGGAACTCCCCTTCCATTCAATCACAAGCTCATTAGGGAAATAGAAACTGACCTTTCGGGTCCTACAATCATATAAGAATAGCACGAATGAAGCTAATCCATCCCCAATATTACATAAAAATCTACCATATCAAGTTCTATCAAATCCACTAATTTTTCCCTATAAAAGTAGATACCACATAATCCTTATAGATTTTTATAGCAATAATATAATTACCCATAATAGTAGAGATGGAAAAGGGGTTGGAAATATTTTTAGGACCACGACCAAGTGTACAACCACTTAAGGGGTCATATAAGAGAGGGTAGAACTTGGATCAACCAAATAATAAATATCACTAGAGAAGAGTTGTAACATACTAGTGATAACATCGGGGGATGCCTCAGATTCTTGACAAGTAGAAAATGCATATGAGATGATTTCGACTAGTGCTAGTACATGAAGTGGTGCCTTAGGTGTCGGAGCCAAAGAATTATTGATCGAGACATTATTAGATCTAGTGGAAGCTTTAGCTACAGGACAGTTCCACTATAGATGACCAGGCTGACAATAATTAAAGCACAAGTTCCTTCCCTCCTTATAGTATTCACAATAAAGTTTCCAATAAAATTGACAAAGAGAATAAGAGGGGTTGACTTAGCTCCACTGACCTGAGACTAGGCACCCTGTGCCTTAGGACCACTACTAACCTGAAAACACCGGTTACCAGAAGGCTTCGAATAAGGAGCACTAGACGTCGAATAAGAAATTCCCTAATTCTTCTTTTTGGTCCACTGTTTACCATCCCTTCCACTATTTTGCTGACTTGGACCCTGCTCTAAATATCTGAAATTCTTGCTCTACCTTTATCCTAAGTCTACCTTCTTTATTTTCTCATTTTCCACTTGCTGCATATAAGCCACCAGCCTGGACATGTCCATATCATTATTCAACCTTGCAGCCTTATACTCCAACACCAAATCATAGGACAAATTAAAAGCAAACTTCCTTATTTTGGACACATATTAGATACTAATTTCATAGCATAACAGGATGACTATTAGAACTTCAAATTATACTCCTTTACACTCATATTACCCTACTTCAAGTTCACAAACACTTTAGCCTTAGCTTCTCTCAACTCCTAAAAAAGGAAACAATTAAGAAAAATACTTAAAAAATTATCCCACATTGCCAGCTCAACACCTTCATCCCTACCTCCTTCAAACTATTCATATAACTGATAAGCCATATCCTTCAACTGATAAGCAACAAAATCAACACTCTTTGAATCAGTAGCATACATCATGCTAAATATCTTCTCCATCTCATTAATAAGCCCCTGAAGATCCTCCTTAACAATAGAGCCTATAAAGGTTGAGGGATTCAACCTCATAAAATGGCCAACCTAAGTGGCCTCAGATAAACTATTAAAAAAACCAACAGGATCATACTGATAAGATTGTGAGGCCACTAGTTGGGAAAGCATATAAATAGTCTGACAGAACTTCACATTAGAGATATCTCCCTAGGGGGACTAAGCATACGTATCACCAACTGAAGAAGATAGAGAAGGACTAGTAGGGACTAGTGGAACCCATATAAAGTAGTACAACTAGGAGCATGGACCCAAGACCGACTCTATACTTCATAAACAACCTAAGTTTCCTCCATATCATCTCCAAGTTGGACAGGGATTCCAATAGAGTTTCTACGACCGTCAAATCTTTGAGGAGGCATGATCTAAAATATGAGTAAGCCAGGAGTTAGAGATAACTAGAATCTATAGCCCAAAATAAAACACAAGATAGGAAAATATTCCTAATGCCTAGAAGCCTCCTATAAGTGTGATAAAATAATGCTATTTCTAAAACCAGATAAAATCACTTACATAATATTTAAATATACATATATAGGATGTAGGGATAGGGAGAAGGGTCCTGAACATGAGAGTTTAAACCATTAGCCCAAACTATGTAGCTCACTCCATCCTAAAGACACCTATGGGATATATGGGCTTAGCACCCCTTGCTGAAAAGACCCCAATGTATGTTAGCCATATGAATTGAGGAAACTGAGGAAAGGCTTAAGTAACCAAGGCAACAACTATCCAAAATATTATGTGTGCACCAAGCACACATTCACAAAGAACCCCATGCCGACAAATGTGGTTTCCAGTGTTGGTCTTCTTGGGATCTATACCTTCACGGCTAGCTACACAATTTCCTTTAAGCTCAAGTTAAAATAGTTTGCACATAAACCTAACCATTAATTCAGGAGCCACTCATTAAGGCATTTACCGACTTGGTATCTTCATATCAATATACTTGCAAGATTATATAATTATGCCAATCCAATTCATGTAGCATTAGACTTTCAAGTTCCATTTAAATTCCAAAGTTATGGCCACCAAGAGTATTCCAAAACTATTTTTACTATCCATTATCCTTTAATGCAATATTCCAATGGTAAGTTAAATAATGGAAATTGCCTGTTCAAACTAAGATTTTTATAGTAGGTTGAGGTTAATGACATTACCAAGATAAAAATCCATCAATTTGGGAAAATCCATGTTCTCCATTCTAATTCTCATAACAATGCACCCATTCAGTCCCAAAATCTATCAATAAAATCATAAACAACACATTTAAATCATGGAAAAAATAATCCAAGTAATAACTATCAAAATCCCTCGACCCAATTTCAAATCCATCAATTAAAATCTCATGAATAATGATTAAATAAATGCCACAATGTAAAATTCAAGTTAAGGATGAGAAACATGCCTTATTTGAGGAGAAACCTTTTGAAATAAGGTTTAAGGAGAAACAAAAAAGAGGTGTCAAACTTAAAATATATTGGCATGTAAAGTAGTAAAATGAAATGGTACGAATGACTTAAATTGATAAAGTTGAAAAATTGATACATAAATTGCATAATCATAAAACAAAAGATAAAATAACCAAAAAAAAGGATGACTAATTTGAATGTTGAAATCTAAAGTAATGGAGATTAAAAAAATTCATAAAACTATGTCTTAAAATTGGAACTAAAATTGAAATCTAAAATTGACTTGAAAATAATGCTTCATAAAACTCACTTTATACTAGTTGCCTCGGCCAATCATATATTATCTCAAAATAAGAAAGTTTTCTTTTTGGAGAATTTCTACTAACCGACATAAACCATGTAAGCATCATAGAATACAACGTCTTATCCATGTTGACATAATCCAATTTCTTGCCCTTTGGTAGAGCCATCCTATACCTTACTGAGGTATAGGATTAAACAAAAGATGGGGATACTAAAGCTGAGCCCAAACGCTATACATAATAGAGGAGTCTCCCTATCTACGGGTGATACTATTCTATGGTGGCAACATAGTTTTGGGGCATATGTTGTCTAAACTCATACCCATATCAATATTAAATAGTCCTCACAAAACATACTAGTTTCTCATAATATAAGTCTTAGAAAGCATTCTAAAAATCATTATTAAGTAAGAATATCGTATCATGACCATGTCTATTCTTTATGAGCCTTGGCTCTAAATCATTTAACTTTTCTTAACTTTAAACTTTTCAAGATACGATAAGCTTTTCTATTTTCAAAACAAGATAATAGAATAAAGTTTCTTTGTAATCTTTTCACAAAAATAAACTTGCATCTCTTAAAAGAATCAATGTGGAAAATATAATTAATTCTAATAACCACAAAAATAATCATTTTAAAAGTCAAACTGATGTTCAATTTATAAGGAAAACTCATAGAACTTCTTAGGAGAATCGATAAACATAGACTAGGAATCAAATCCAGGAAAAGACTTCAATCTCATAGAATTTTTAGTAAAAATCATATAAAGTTTAAGGAATTTTAGCAAGAGATCAAGAACTAGACTTAGGGGTAATATGGTAGAGTGTATAAGATTAATGCAAAATATAATGTGTTAATAAGGCATGTATTAGTAATGCTTGTATTATCTATGCTTGCATTAGTTATGTTTATATTTTCTTACGCAATTTTTAGTTTGATGTAGTAAAAATAACATAAATTACATAAATCGTAAAAAAATATTTCTTACAAAATACCCTTTCTCTCTCTCTATATATATATATATGTTAGAAAGGATGCAGAATTTGTTTTAGGGATAATTGTGCCTTTAATCATGCTAATTCAGGCATTATATCCATTGCATTACTAATTTCATGAATTTTAAGGTATTAGTAATACACAACTCAATACATAATAGAGTGTATAACTAATTTTTTGCTTTAGTTAAACATAGGCTAAAAAATATACCAAACAAGGTACTAGTAATACACAAGCCTAATCCATGTATTATTATTTTTAATACACTCTACCAAATGATCTCTTAGAGATTTCAACTCTTAAAGATCCTAACATAATTCATGGCTTAAACTAAAACAAAAGCTTTGTTGTGGTGAGAATGGAGTTTATATAGGGAAATATTAACTTTACATACTTTGGGATGAACAAAATTGAGAAAAATTTGAAGGAACTTTGCTTGGATTTTTATGCTTTAATTTTTTTGAGTGTTTTGCCTTGCGGTTTAGGAGAGGAGAAGGGCAGAAATCCAATGAAAATACTAGTTAGGAACTTTTAACAGTAACGTAATTAGGTTGGGGGAGTCCTAGGGGCATAAGAAATAAATGACCTTTTTAATAACTTTTCGTCGGTCAAAGGGCCTAGTTTACTTTACTGCACTGTGTCATGTTAGTAAAATGATCATAACTTTTTACTTGGGGGGTAGATGAATGAACATTTGGAGTAGTTGGAAAAAGACTCGAATATAATTAATTTGGTTGGTATTTGATCACAAAATTCTTCATAGTGTAAGAGCTATGCTTGTTTGAATTGGCCCATGAATAATCACATACTAAAACTTGATTAATAGAAATCCTCTCAACTGAAATTTGCACTTAATGTTTCTTATGACCATTATTTACTTCAAAAGCACTCATGACACTAGGTATTTGATCCCTACCAGAGGGATTTGATCCTAACGCTTATATTTTATTAGAAAATCAGGTTTTGGGCCTATATGCATGCAAGAATGGTTCAAATCCTAGTAAAAAATTTTGGGGTGTTACATGTGAGCAACTCTTAAAACTCTTTTTAATTTCCACTCCATTTACTAAGTTAGTCTTAGGTGAATGGGTATATAAAAATTGCCCAGTTTTATTTCTTCATAGAGATACTACAGTTGATCTAGTTGAGTAGACATGACAAAATTTGATGTCAATCTTAGCATGGATTGGTTACATTCCTATTATACTTCAATCGACTGCAAAACTAGTGGCGTAAAATTTTAGTTCCCAGATGTGCCAATCTTAGAGTGGAAGGGTAGTCTTATAGTGCCTATATGTCATTTTATCTTTTATATTAAGGCTAGAAAGATGATTTTTAAGGCTTACATCTATTATATACTTAGTACATAAGGAATCTAAGTCCTAGACCCTATATCTTTAGTTAATCCTAGTGATTTTTGAATGTCTAGAAGTGATTCTTGAGGATCTATTCGAAGCTCCTCCTTAATGGGTTATAGGTCAGTAAATTGCGGCTCATTTGACCTAAAAATAGAGAAAAAATATGTCCTCAATGTCAATTTGAAGAGCTTCTAATGCTTTGGTTTAATTTTAGGGTTAAGTCTAAGAAGTAGTGGAAACGACAACAAGAAAATAAAATAAGCAAAAAGATGGAATAATGAAGAAAAATATGCAAAAGGGCATCAAAAGGAACCACTGATCATCGCTAGAGTAATGTGTGGATCACAGAATAGGTGTGTACATTGCTAATGATGATAATTTGGTGCCAAGAACTATCATGAAAAAATTACAATGCTCAAAAAGATTCAGCGCATCACTGAGAAAAAAAGCAGACTAAACTCCACATCGCCCAATGAGATAGAAATCAACCCATAGAGCAATACATGTTGACAGTTCAGAGAGATAGAAGTAATTTTGTGCATCACTGATACTTTTGATGATGATATATTGCTTAGACTAAATTGTATACGCTGGCATTTCTATAATTTAGAGACATGACTTTGTTGAAGCTATTTAAGCCTTTTTAGTCTTTAGAAACCATATATTTGGTCAATTTTCTAAATCATAAGCTTCTAATCAAACCCTAAGTATGAGATTAACTTCTTTGGTCTTATAATTTGAAGTTTTCTAGTAAAACATTTTGATTCTTTGGCGAATAAGGATAAGAATTTGGTGTAATTCATTTTTCTTATATTATGAGTAGCTAATTTTCCTAAACTTGGGGTTATGTATAATTCAGTATTGATTGTTGCGTGGATAGTAATTATTTATCTTTGTATTAGATTTCATGTTATGATTTTAGCTAAATATCTATGTTTTAACTTATATATTGAGGTTGCAAACTTGGTTTATGTTTGGATCTTTTGTAGTTCTTGAAAAAGAGTAATAGGGTAAGGTTAACAAAACTTGAGTTATACTCATTTAAGTGGTGATGTTAGGAATAGCTCACCCATTCTAAGTACATTAGTTTCTTAGTAGTGTGGACACTTGGGGTTTCTGAATAAACCTACATGATATTTGATTATGGATTGGGAAATCCCCACCAATACCTAAAATTATGTCTAATCATAACTAAAAAATAAACCTTAGGTGCAATTTCACTTATCCACGAATATAATCATTCTCAAGAAGGCATTGACCTATGTACTTTAACTCATTTGATTACAATCTTATAACATTTGTTTTGGCAAATTGGAATTGAAATTATAAATGTAAAACAAACTAGTTATAAAAAAACCCCCAATTTTATTTTGTTGTCTAATTTTAACATTGTGAGAAAACTTATAGTTGCTTGTGACACTTGAGAGTGAATCTCATTTACTTGGATTCTACTCCTACTCTTAAGTTTGATAAAACTATTGCTAATAACTGCATACACTCATTTTTAGAGTGTATATGAGATTTACCAAAAATGGCACCCTTATTGGAAATGAAACATCAGTTCATTCTTATTAGTTTTATAGGTTACTTAGGGTTAGCCTTAGTGTTTAATTTATGTTACTTGTTGTTTTTGTTGTATACAAGTGACAATCTAAGTCTAAAAATAATAATAAATTAAAATTACAGTAATTCTTCTACCTTCAATGGGAATTTTGATGATGAAAATCACCTTAGGGATAACAATAGAGTGAGTTCCATCTGCATCCCACCCATAGGTGAAAATGGAGTATTTCACGTCACTAGTGTAAGGCTCTATTAACTTTAGATGAAGTGTTTGTTTGGGGGACAAGCCCACAAGATGCCAAACTTTATTTAAAGAACTTCATTGATGTATGTCTCCCATTTTATATTGCCCATATTTCACCAGAGTCCATCCAATTTCCATTAATGGGCATCATGGAACTATGGTTGCAGGAATTGACCGCGGGTTTTATGGCAGAAGTATTTTTGGATTGATTCTTTCCATCATCTTGGATGTGATCTTTGAGGGATGAGATTATTTAATTTATCCAATTGAGTGGCAAGCCATTTCATAAAGCCTGGGAAAAATTTAACAATAAGTTGCACTAAATCATGAGTCACAAACAAGATTCTCCACCAAATATTTTACAGAGCATTAAATCAATTGAACAAGACAATAGTGGATAATATGAGTAGAGGATCTATAGTTAAACAATCTTACGGCATTGTTTCATCATTATTAGATCAAGTGACAAAATAAAGTCAAGGTTGTCATACAAGAGATATTGAGGTGGCCATGGAGGCTCTCTCTGTATCTTTAGTAAGACAAGAACAAGGAAACAAGAATAAGGAGAGAGATAAGAATATGGAAGTAATAACACAATTGGACCTCCACACCAAATATGTAATAAGCTCAATACCATAGTCAGTTAATGTCGTGGATTCTAAGGGTATTAAATCATATGATGATTATGAAACAGTCTCTTTATGAAGAAATTTGGTTCTTTTTAACCAAATGAGGGGTTTCTAGCCTACCTATCAAAGGCAAGGCAAGAATCAAGGTTTGAAGAAAATGGACTATGAATGGAAAGATCATGATAAGAAGGATCACAATCAAGATAAAGATTAGAGGGATATTAAAAGAGATAGGGACTAGAATTGGAGAGATAAAAATTAGGACCGTGATAGATACATTCTCTCTATGACCGGGCTAAAGTAAAGAAACAACTTCTATCAATCCAGAGATGTATAAGAATGAAAATGTTCTTTCTCGCTGCAAGTCAAAATCCCTCTTCCATTTACACAGACGCTTAACAAGATGTTAAATAATTCAAAGCTCAAGAAGTTCCTTGCAAAATTTAGCAATCTATCGATAAACATACCATTATGGCAATCCCTACAAAAGATGCTTGGGTATGATAAATTCATGAAGGACATGGTGACAAAGAATAAAGTCATGGATTTTGAAAAAATTGAACTGATGCACAATGTTGTGCTATTATGACTAGCAACATGGTTGCGAATAAAAAGGAGTTGGGAGAATTCAGAACCCATGTACTATCAAGGTGTACAAATTTAGAAAGGCTTAAAATTATCTTGGGGAAAGTATTAATTTGATGCATTGGCCATAATTTAAAAATTAGGTTTGTATGCTACCAACCTGACTATAATGAGACTTTTAATGGTCGACCGCTCTATTAAGAAGCCAGTGGGAGTGTTGTATTATGTACTTGTAAAGGTGGACCATTTAATTTATTTAACTAATTTTGTGATCTTGGATTGAAAAGTTGACCATGAGGTCCCTATTATTCTTGATAGGCCATTCATGTCTATCTAATAACTTTTGTTAATTTTGGATATGGTGAGATGCGATCTTGGGTCAATGAGAAAGTAGAGTTATTTAACGTGTGCAAGTCCATAAAGTTTAATACCTTAAATTTTCAACTCTAGACCCATCAAAAGATAAGCCATCAAATTACTTTTCCTATGCACTAGTCTCGCCCTAATGGCAAAATATTATGAAAAATTTCCTAAGGGACTGTCAACTTCCAATGACAATAACTCTGGAAATGACCTATTGTCAGACACAATGAGTCATTGTGTGGAGTCATTTCCATATCAGTGAGAGATCCTAAATTTTATCCCAATGATAACAACTCTACTGTATGATTCATTATCAATCCTAATGAGTCATTAGGTGGACCCATCATTACAATAAAAAGAAATCCGAAAATCATGTCCCTAATAATGACTCTTTCTTACGACCCGTTATTAGATTCACCGAGTCATCGGGAGGGAAGTTGTTGTCATAACAATAAAGGCCCAAGGTGTAGAACCTCAGATAATGAATCAAGGCTATGACTTATTACCTGACATAATGAGTCATTACCTTAGTCGTTACGACCGATATCATCTCTCTCCCGCATATTTTTAAAAAGGGCTATTTTTTCTTTTCCAATTCTTTAAACTCCTAACACATGTCATTTAGGTTTCCTCAAGGTGGTATTTGAGCCTAAACTTCCCCAAATTCCCTATTAAGTCATAAAATCAATTAAAATAAAGAAAATGGGTGATTATATCTTCTTCCAAGCCAACTTACGGCTCCTCAAAGTCATGCTCAAATTCAAAGAATTTCTTCGAGGATTCCACCTCCAGGTATGCGAGATTTCATTAATGGGTTCTTTCCACCCACTAAGTCCCAAAGATTCTAAATCTTTAAGTTTAATTCCCCATCAAGTTAGGTTCCGTGTCAAATATGAGTTTTCCTTAAATTTCTTTAGTTGTTCTTTCAATTAAATCACTAGCACTATTTACCAAATAAGTAACATCTTCCCTGGCTCAAAACCATAATTTCCCATGTATTTGATAATTGATTCACTTTTGGATTGAATTGTGAAATTTTCTACAATGATCAAGTTTTATTATTAACATATTCAGTTGCATTAGTCAGAGCTGATGGGTTATAAACATCCGATACCTAGTAATTCATGCATATATAAATTACATATATTTGAGCATTTCAGATTATCCATTGTTGATACTTCCAAAATAATATCTTAATAAGAAATTTAGTTTATATTTTATTGTCTTTCAAATAGTAGTACTTAGCACCTAGTGAACGCAGGCATGATGACTCACCCATCAGTTAGGCTGAGACCGTTAGTAGAAGTTCCTAAGATCTAGAACTATGCGCCACCCTAGGTTATAAGGGGTTACCCATTAGATGAGGCATGACACCCTAGTCCTTCTATACCTCAGTTTTGTGAATCCACCCCAACCAGTGTTGATAACCTTTGAAAGGTATTGACACCCTTCAAATTGGGGTTATAGGTTAGACCTAGGTTAGCTCAGATTGGGGTATATCGATTATTGTTAGCTCCTACAATCCTCTGTTCATGATTAAATTTATGTTTAGTTTAGGTTTTTATGTTTAGTTAGGTTTTCATGACCTTGTATTCAGTTATTTAGATATTTAATTTTCATTTAGTAAAAGATAATACTTGGTCTTTCATTTAGTTTACCATGTATCATGCATGCATGTTTAGCTTATGATTAGCTATTCACTCATATCGCATACTCAATATATTCAAAGTACTAATCATATACCTTTTTGTGTTATTTTGTCTCATACTAGAGGTTCAGATGCTCGATACCTGAATCGCCCTATTATCATACCACTCAACAACAACTTTTGATGAGTCATCAGCATTTGAGCACTAGTTATCAGTGATTTATTTTGCTTTCAGTCTATTTTATTTAATTCAGTTGGAGTTAGTTGGGGGCTTATCCCAACAACCTATTATGAGTAAAGGCTTTTAGATAGATGTCTAGATTTTTAGTATATTGATTTGTCAAATAGTTCTATTTCCAGTTTTGAATCGATTTTCTGTTTACATTATTATTAGTATTTCTATCATTTATTTCAGTTAGCTTTCGCCCTATATTTTGTGATTGCTTCTGTATTCTAATGCATGTTAGGCCATGGGTTATCTTGGGTTAATTTGTGGCTCTATGCACCATATTACGACTAGGGGTAGTCTCGGGTTGTGACAAACTTGGTATCAAAGAAGCAGGTTTAACATGTCCTAGGGTATCTAAAAGCCTTTTTAAGTAGAGTGTTGTTCATATGTGTAAAGAATTCCACACTTATGGTCGAGAGGCTATTTAATTTGGTGATGGTTTTACTACAAATTTGGAAAAATAATCAAACCAAATTGATATTTTTTTTTGTGTATATATATATATATATATATATATATATATATATATATATATTATAACTATTTATATGTATTCATAAATAAAATGTAATTATTTTGTTAAATGTTAATCATAAACTTAAGTTTTAACTCTAGAACTTTCAAGATTTCATAAGCCCAATGCCCAAACCCAAGCCCAACCACCTAAACACTGCAGGTTGTTGCTTTTTGAAAATAGTGTATGTATGGTATAAATTTGTATGATCAGTATGTTTGTATGATAGGAAATTATATATTAGATTGGTTATGTTGTTAGCCGTGGGATGGTTAAGGTAGTAGAAGTCTAGCAAATCTCATTAAGGCTAGTCATTAATCAAAAAATTGAACCAAATCTACAAGAACCAAACTAACAGTTATGTTATCTGTGTGGTTTGGTTTGGTTTTAGAAGTTTAAAATCCAACTAAATTGGTTTTCTTTTGATTTTAACCAATATATAACCCCATGAATACCCCTAACTAAGAGTGGTGCTTGTTCAAACATAGGAGAAACTTTTTCATCCTATATACTATGCTAGCAAATTTTTAAATGATGCACAAAGGAACTATACAATTATAGAGCAAGAGTTACTAGCCTTAGTTTATGAGTTTGAAAAGTCTTATCCTAATTTGTAGGGCACAAGGGTTATTTTCCACACAGATTATACTGCACTATGGTATTTGATGGAGAAAAAGAAAGCCAAGCCATAGTTAATAAGAGAGGTCTTGCTAATAAAAGAGTTTGAATTTGAAGTCAAAGACCAAAAGAGATCTGAAAATTAAGTGGCAGATCATTTGTCTCACCTTTAGTCAAATGATATGATGATGAAGGAATTGGAGCTTATTGACGAGTTTCTTGATGAGCTAGTCATGGCTCTTTCGAGGAAAATTATGCCTTGGTTTGTAGATTTTTCAAATTATGTAGTGTGTGGGCACACCCCCAATGACTAGAACTATTATCAAAAAAGAAGTTCCCTTATGATATGAAAAGATATATTGGGATGAGCCCTATTTTTTTAGGGAGTGAAAGGAGGAGTAGTTCATTAATGTGTTATGGACGAATAGATAAGGCCTATTTTTAAGGCAAGCCATTCATCACCGATTGGTAGCTATCATAGTGGTGTACGTGTGACTGAAAAGGTTCTCCAAAGTGGATTACATTGGCCAACATTATATCATGATTCACATGAGTTAGTGAGTACATGAGAGCAATGCCAAAGGAAATGGGAGGATCTCAAGGCGACATAAAATGCCTTTTCATCCAAGCGTAGATGTGGAATTATTTGATGTATGGGGGTTGGACTTTATGATACCCTTTGTTAGTTCGAATGGGAACAATTTCATCTTGGTTGTTGTTGATTATATTTTCAAGTGGGCCGAAGCCATTCCATTGTTGAACAATGAAGCTAAGAGTGTTCCTTAATTCTTGAAGAGATATATTTTACAGTTTGGTACTCCTTGTACTATCATGAGTGATAGGGGTTCTCATTTTTGCAACCAATCATTTTGGTCCTTTGTTACCAAATATGCGTTCAAGCATAAGGTTTCTTCTCCATTCTATCCTCAAGACAATAGGTTGGTTCAAGTGTCTAATTAAGAGATAAAGGAGATTTTTATAAAAGTCGTGTATGTAAGTTAAATAGATTGGGCACGAAAACCTAATAATGCCTTGTGCACCTATAAGGCCATATTTAAAACACCTATTGTCATGTATATGCATCAATAAGTGTTTCTAAAATCTTACCACCTTGGCTTTGTGGAGATTAAATAAGAATTGGGAGGATGCCTCCAAGTTGAGGGTAGACCAACTTCAAGAGATTGATAAATTTTATTTGAGGGCCAATAAAAATTATCCTCTCTGCAAGAAACATATGAAAAGGTAGAATGATTCCATGATTTGAAAAATGGAGTTCAAGGGGGGGAGGGGGGTAATGTCTATTATTTAACTTCTGTTATAAGTTATTTTTGAGTAAACACAAAACTAGGTGGTCGGGTCCCTTCAAAGTGGTGTAATATTTCCTAGTAGAGTAGTTGAATTGGAGAATGACATGGTATCCTAGTTTACCATGAACGGGAAGTGAGTTAAACATCACCATAGGCTGGTCTTAAAGGTGATCTACCTTAATGATGCATGAGGAATGAAGAACAATGTCGTGGCACGATGATAACTAAGGCACTTCTTAGAAGGCAACCCAAGTTTACTTTTAATCATTTTGAATAACATTTTTTTATTTTTATAGGTAAATAATGGATTCAAAAATTGGTAAATATGATATGACCCAAGTCAAAAAAAGGAAAAGTCGGGAGATCGTGCATAAAGCTTTAGGAAGGATGCTTTGGCGATGTGCAAGGTAATTTGGTAAATTATTGAAGACCCTCGATAATATAGGTATCCCAACCTTAAACATTCTATCTTATCCGTTGATGGTACATGCTCATTGGTGGATTATCGACACCTTCAGAGACAGAGATACCATCACTGAAATACTCTGCCAAAATGAGATCCAAGGTCTTGTGAACTGTAAAATTCGGTGATAGAGTTCCAAATTGGTGAATCACCGATGTGTTCTATGATGGAATAAGAATTTCCAAATAAGTAGGGTCTATGCTTATATGGTTTGACTTCTTAACCCATGACCTTTTATTTTTTGACCTTTAGTTTTATTAAAAGTTAATTCATTTATCATTTCCCTCTCTCTATTCACTCTCTCAAACCAATAACATTTTACACTCTCATACTCACTCACAAAATTCTCTCTTAGATTTGTTTTACATTTTGAAATGAATTTGTTACATCGATTAAGTGTTTTGAAACGTTCTATTGTCTTATTAATTTGAATCACTCTACTATGTTGAAGTACTAGTTTGCTAATAGTGGATATGTTGATAATTTTTTGGTTTTGAAATTTGAAATATGATTAAATTTGGATGACACTTTTAAAAATCAACTGATTTTTCCCAATGATAGATTGAGTACCTATGGTTGAAAAAGAATTGAAAAACTGTCATTGAAGAACCTTGGAATCATGAGTTTAAGTAGGACGATGATGATTAGCGAGATGTTGAGAACCTCAACAAAGTTTCAAACAATGTGGCACATTACCAAAATGCTCCCTTTATTGCCAAAATTCATAGAAAGGTTGGATAATTAAGGTACGATTAAGAGATGCCTTGGTGATTTGGTGATGCTTGTAGAGTATCATCAAATCCTTCAGCGTATCTCCAAATCCTTTGGTGTATCTTTCAATTCATACTTTCCTTTTCCAATTGGTCTACTATATCTCTTTGTGATTTGGTGATAAATATTTCATCATCTATATGTGTGAGATGTATCGATATGGTCAGCGATGTATTTCTGGGATTTTTATGTTTTGTTTTCCTAACTTTGGATGAGCCTATTGCTATTCTTATATGCAGATATGATAGGAGATAAGCACGTATCTAGGAAATAGAACAAATCCCTTCCTACTAAATCCAAACACACCAAGCATTAAAAATTTGGGATGGGGGAAATACAAAAAAATTCTATAAACATAAGCAAGTTGATGATTGCAAATCCAAATCCCTGATTGTTAAGAGAAAGAGATCAAAGCATAGTTCAAACTACGAAATGCACAACCTCAATTCTTCAAAGGAAAAGGACTCCACTTCTATCCATGAGCCATTGAGTACTCCAGATATAGGTCCAGTAAATAAAAAGTGAATTGAGCAACCTCTAACTACTGTAGCCATGCAAACCCCACACCGACATAGAGGGCATCATATCATCAAATGACTCAAAGTGATAGATCAATACTTTTTCATTGAGAAGAAACACTTGAGATTTATTGTCTTAGGGGGAAAGCATCCTAGGGTACATTCTGCTTTACACTATCAAGACTTCTACGTATACACTGAACCCTTAAAGCCTTATATTGAAAACTAGGATAGGGAGTTTTACATTGCTAATGGGAAGTTTTTGGTGGAAAAAAAAAAAGAAAAAGGCTTCCCGAAATGAGAGATGTTATTAGAGTGAGGGGTATAAATATTTTCTTGTAATAATAAGATGATAAATGAGGTCTTGGGGTGTAAGAAAATTAATTCTCATTACTTTTATTCTCAAGTGAAGAACCCGATGGAGGATATGTGGTCTTGGTTATCCCCGTTACTAAGTGATGTTGAGCCTCAGATGATTACACCAGCTAATCAACTTTATAAACTAGGTATCCACTTGGAAGCTAAGTATTAGTTGAGCTTTATTTGTATCAATTTGTTTCCTTCTCAAAACCAATTAGTTCTCAGAGTTGATTGTAGGATCAATCATTGTAAAGGAGGCATTAAATATAGGGTCGCTCATTATCTCGAACACTACTTATCGAGCCCAACAAAAATAGATGTAATAACCCTCCTGGTCATTTTCTGTATTTTTGCTTATTTTTTTCGTTATAGCTTCTCCATAGTTGCCTTAAGTAATTTATGACTTGCTGAGATTGATAGTTTGATTACTGGGCAGTTTTCTTAGTTTTTAGAACCAATTTCCTGTTTAGAAGTCTTTACTGATTCCAAATAGACATCAGGCAAAATCTCTAGTAAGATGATTTAAAATAAAAATTACGAGTATGCCAGCAGCTCTAGAATATCGATTTTAGGTTGGGTAGACCTTTGGTTTGGTTCCAGTACATCTGAGCTCATTTTGGCCAATTGGTCGAAAAGTGAAAAAATCGATAATATAGGTGTAGGATCGACATTTGGTCTAAACATCCCCCAATGGAAAATCTAACTTCACCAATGTGCCTAGAATATCAAATTTAGTGGGTTTACATAGTTTATTTTTGAAAACCAAAGTCTAAATAAGTTTCGAAGGTCAAAAATAAGTTTTGACTTTGCGGTATTGGTACCATAGCGATCATAGCTAGGGTAATGGTGATTGCAGCCCATGTGAGGGCGATCTCAGTACCTCTATGCCTTAAGAGGCTATAAATAGGCCTCGTAGTCACAAATTTGTCCATTTTTCACTTCTCTTTGAGACCTAAACCCCCTAGAATGATGTGTTATCTTCAAATTGAGTCTTGGGTTTGATTTGGAATCTTGTTTAACATATACTTGCTTGAATAACAATGGATTTGAGGTAAGAATCCTTCATTTTCAAGATTTCACTTCTTGATTATTTGACCAAAACCCCAATTAGTTTGAGGGCGTGATTTTAGCCCAAATAAGCTTGGTTTTCACTTGTTTCTGAAAGGTTATGATTCCCTAATGGTGTATGAGAATTTGGTTGATCTTGGAAATATGTTTTTCATATGTAGGACCCACTTGGAGTTTTTTAGTGTTGTTTATGGACCTGAAAGACAATGGTGCAATATGGGTATCAATTTTCTAGTAATGATGTGCAGAATGTGATTTTGATAGCTTGGCTTCTTGAAGAATCTTTTTGAAAAGAAAAGCAAAGATTTAGTAGATTATTGAGCATTCTTCGGATTAGAGGAAGGCTAGGCTTACTTCTTGTTAGATTGAGCTATGTTTTGGTATAATTATGATATCTTATTTGATTGGGATGGGTTTTAAGTATAGGATTGACAAAATGCAAGACTTGAGTTAGTCGGACCCTTTAGGTTATGTAAAATCTTAGAATTGAAAAGCTTGACTTATTTCCCTTTGACTTAGTTGGATAATGGAATAGGATCACCCATGTTTAGAATGAGAATACCTTAGAATACTCAATATTGGGTAAATTGTTATAGTCGGTCACACTTAGAGTAAGTTAGCTAGAGTTTCTACTACTAGTGAAGGTTGCCTTAGTTCCATTGGACTTAGTAAATGTGCTCGAGTAGAATATCTATGTTAGGGCTTGTGGTGGCTTTCTATACATCTAAGAGTGGATTTAGATACCACAGCCTAGTCCATGGTAGAAATTGACTTAGAATGCATTCGGGGATTTAAATATGGGATTGTTGACCTACCTTAAGACAAGACTTACGAATAGTGCCCTTGAACCCTTACGCCTGGTAATTGACTTGAGAGTGACCTTTTGAATCAATATTGATGACTCATGGTACTTTTTGTCTATATGGAATGGCATTGAGAATAATCCCTAAGTGATTATGCTTTTTGTATGTCTTGTTGGCTAAAGCTTATATCAAGATATTAATTATCTTATTGTAATTAGCTATTATTTGCACTAACGAATCTGCTATTGAATGAGCCCTTGACTATAATATGGCCTAATCCATAAATGGTGTTTCGACCCTGCTATGAATAAGCAATGGATTGTGTCATGCTTTTGCTATTGCTTATGCTAATGATAAATTATATTTAGGCTAGTAGTAGGCCAATGAATACACTATTAATGGGCCATTGTTGGTCATATCACTTATGGTTATGCACATGGTCTAAATGACTAGTTTATGGACTATGTAATGATGAGTGTTTGATTATACTCTTGATTAAGACATGTCTACATTATTAGTTAATCCATGATTTAGGATAGTGTTTGGACCATCAACTATGTGATTGCCTTTGTTATGATCATGCTTAATAATTACATTAGTAATCATGTTTGAAATCTTTGTTATTATCGATATTTGAAATGATGCGTTAATAGTGCTAGAAGGCACGCTTATTGACTATATGTAAGGATACTCTATAGATTATGCTTAGATTAATGATACTTCCTTATATGATTATTTATAATGTTTTTTTCTCTTATTATACATATCTCTATACCTATCTTTCTGGTATGAGACCGAGGAAATATATTGGTATTAAAGATATAAATTTCAGAAAAACACCGAATGATAGTTTATGTTGTTCATGTTACATATACATATAGCTATTGATAAAGCTACATTGATATGAATGTTGGATTATTGAGGTATGTCTCTTTTGCTTCTCCTTTATATCTATTTACTTTAGCCTTCGTGGGGCTTATCATTTATTTTTAGGTTTTATTCTTTATTAATGATATAAATTTACGTATTGTAATATTATGATGATACCCGACAAAGTTGGAGAATATGATGATAATATGCTGATACCCGATAAGGTAGGAGGATATGATAATTTAATGATGATATATGGCAAGTCTGAAGGATATGATGATGATATGTTGATACCCAGCAAGGCCGAATGATATCTTGATGATATGATGATAACCATTACGGCTAAATGATATTCTGAGGATATGATGATACCCATTGCGGCTGGATGATATTGCGATATTACATTGATACCCAGCAAGGCCAGAGGATATTATGATAATATAGTGATACCCAGAAAGGCCTGAAGATATTGCGATGATATGATGATACCCGGTGAGGCCGAAAAATATCATGATATTACATTGATACCCAAAAGGGGCGGAGGATACTAGTTGATATGTTGATGCTTGACAAGGTTGGAGGATGATAGTTGTTATGCCTTTATGTACATTAATTGATTCAAATCCAGTTAGCCCTATGTATGTCAGTTATATATTTATTTATGCTCTTTACAGTTAGGTATAATATAAATATTAGAAATATCAGTTATGGTATTTTAATAAGTTAAGTAATAAAGTGGCATAGTTGTGGTTTAAGGTTAAAAGATTCTTAGTGGCGGATATTAATAAAGTGGCTAATAGTGACTAATGGATTTCTGAACCTTTGTGGTTAACAGGACTAGTGGCAATGAATGCTATTAATAGTAATGATTATTTCATTATGGTGGTTAGTGATAATGGGTTTAGCGATGGTGATGATTAGTTTCTATTAATGACCAGGTTTATGATGTTGATTAATTGTTAAATAAGGATTCGTGGATTAATCATGCTAGTTAATAAAAGATGTTAGTTGATAGAGGGATAGTAAATAAATGATGATTGGAGGACTTTTGTTAGATAGTGGCTACCGGAATTAAGATGGCTAGAAATAAATATTGGTTATTTAGCAAATATGGTTGACTGGTGAATAATGGTTAGTCGATGACCCATGAATGGTGATTATGTGGTAAATTGTGGATAGATAATAATTAAAGGCTATATGCTAATTTGAGAGTAGTTGGTTTAGTAATAAGCATTGGCTAGCCAATAATGAGTGAATAGGGTGTATTGACGAGATAGACACCTATATAATAGTATGATTACGGTTATGAGTATATTGGTTTATGTCATTCAATGATGACTATTGATGATGATTATGAATGCTGGTAAATGACCGTTTGATGGAAATAATGGAAATAATGGATAATGAGAAAGTTTGTATATATTGACTATTTGTTTCTTTTATGCTTCTCTTGGGTGTACTCTCTAGTGGTATGTGACATCGTCATGAGTTCTTTACTTTATCCAGTAGTTGGTGTATGGTTCCAATCTTTGTACTTGTGTTTGCTTGTAATTGTACTTGTGTTTCCTTATAATTCTAAATCGTTTATTTTTTATGCACTATGGTATTGATATGCATTGATGCCTTATGTTATATTGTTATTTTGATGTTTAATACTTGTGATGTATGGAGATATTGGCACGCGTTGATGTCTTATGTTATATTATGATTCCTATTTTTCATTCTTGTTATGTACATCGATATTGGCATGTGCTGATGCCTTATGTTTTAATATTATTCCGAATTGCTTAATGTATGTAGGGATTGATGGAGATAATTCAAGTTCAATTTTATACCTTGGCTAAGTGTATGATTATCTTGCATTTTATCATTCTTATATCATATTTTAGCCCAGTCAACCGATGATGCCTACTGCATACCCATTGTTTTGGTACTCATATTACACTTCTGTACCTTTTGGTGTAGATCAGAGTATTAGCTATCATCATTTATCGTGGTTTGTGCGATGATTAATTCCCAGAGATAGCATTAGCTCTTGGAGTTTGAGTCACCCAACTTTCTTCCATCTCTTGCATTTAGTGTTTAGTATTCATGGCAGATGTATTGACTATTCTAGACTTGGAGTTATATTGAAACTATTAGTTGCTCTTGTACTAACTCCACCAGGTTTTTGGATTGGTATCTTGTAAGACTGTTTTTTCTATCTAGAACTCTTGTGTTCACTATTGATGTTTTTGAATTTTGCCTATTTTGGGTCTTTCTTGTCGGATTAACACATTGTGTCATCTTCGATTTATGGTATTATCTTACCTATAAGTGGGAATCGGTAGGTGCCATCATGACTCATAAGTTAGGTCTTGACAAATTGGTATCAAAGCCTAGGTTTCACCGGTATTGTTGGTACAAGAGCAAGTGTATAATAGACTCCTGCGAATCAAAACATTGACATCCATTTCCTATCTTCGAGAGGCTATAGGATATTCTTCGGAGTTGTTTATTTCTTTCACTCATATCGTGCTAAGATTCTAAGTTGATTCGCAAAATATTCCTTTGATTTTACTCTTTCACAGATGGCCATGCATATGTTATTGCTACATATGATGAGGGCCTTAAGATTAGGCCTAAGGATCCTGCTGTTGGTCATAGATGACCCAAAGGTAATGGATACCCTAGAAACGTGTCCCCAGTTAGAGGCCAGGATAGGATGCCTTTCCTAGACCCCATTCCTACGCATAAGCTCGAGATTTTTCTACCTCTGCCAGTGATGGGCCAGGGACCAGCCCAGGCTCTACAAAGTTTTGTTCCCTCTTTATTTCTCAGGGATGCATTTTTTCAACTATTGGGTTTGATTTGTGGTGTGACATCTGATGTTGTACAGCATACAGATCAGAGTGGTATAGGAGAGGGGCGCATCCTATAGCTGCGACTCTCAGAGTCAAAGATTCTTTAGTAGTTGCTCTGCTGGTAGTTTCTTAGCCAGTGGTTGCTCAGCCTGCTACTTCTATTATGACTTTTAAGTATGAAAGAGTTCATTGTGTTGTTAGAAGTTTGGGATTTCCCTTTAGAGTTTTGACATTACGAGTAGGTCTTTTGCTGAGGTTTCAGATCATGTTAGGGTGATGGGGGAGATGCACCATGAGGGTTGCGAGGTCCATGATAAGAGTCCTAGATTTTATGGAAAATTTTGTAGGAGCCATAGTGGTTCCTGATTTAGAGGTGGTAGTTCTCATGCTGGGTATTCTCTGTATTTATCTTTTCAGCCTCAAAGTCATCCTAATCAAACACTTCGGGAAGCTTTTTCAATTAATGATAGAGGTTCGTCTAGTGCTAGAAATCCCTCTAGTAAAGAAAGTGGTCAGTCTTTGAGGGGTTTATTTTTTGGTCAGTCTAGATGTGATGGTCATTCTGGGTTAGCCGAATCTGTTGGTTCTAGTTTTGCTTATGGAACAGTCATAATTATAGGATCTGTGGTCACTATTATCGAGAGGTTTCTCTTTGTATGGTGATTGTTACTTCAATTTAGAGTATCCATCTTGTTAGAGTAGTTCACTATTCAACTATAAGTGGTTTTCATGGTTGCAGTGGTGGTTTCCAGAGAACTCGAGGAGGTTCTCTAACAGGCAAGACATAAGTTTGGTCAGGTGCCCAACCAGGTGGTGGGTGATGGTCAGTTGTATGCGGCACCTACTAGACCCAAGAATGAGACTTTGGATGCTATAACTAAAGGTACAATTTGTTATGCTACAAGTCAGCTCTCACTTTATTTGATTCGAGATTCACTTATTCTTATTTATCTGCTTATTGTGCACCATGGTCTGAGTTGTCAATTGATTTATTATCTGTACCATTGCGCGTATCTACTCTCATGGGTGATTTTTTAGTAGTGGATCGAGTAACCAAATCATTTGTTGTGATCGTTGATGATGTTGATACTTATGTTGACCATATTATTTGGGATATAGTAGATTCTAATATGATTTAGGCATGGACTAATTATCCCATTATCATGCAGTCATAGATTACTTTGCCCAGACCATTACCTACTCGATGTACCCCCATTCATGAGGTAGTAGTTAGCCGTAAGCCAATAGGGATTATATCTTATATTCATGCAGTGAGACTTATCACTAGAGGTTGCGAGTCTTTTCTTGCTTATGTTTATGGTTCTACTGTTGAGAGTCCATCGTGTGACTCTGTTCTTATTATTTGTGAGTTCTGAGGTGGTCTCTACCGACCTTCCTGGTGTTCCCTCTGTCCATGAGATTGAGTTTTCTATTGACCACAAGTTTGGTACCCAACCTATTTCTCCAGCACCATATTATATGGATCCTATCAAGCTTAAGGAGATGAATTCTCTACTTCAAGGTGTAGTCGTGTTTTCTAAGTTTAATTTGAGGCTTTATATGGTAGGAGATGTCATTATTCAGTTGGATGAGTTGACACTTTTGAGGTTAGACCCCCATGGTGCGGATATGCTTCAACGGTTATTGAATAGAGTTGTGGTGATTCAGGATAGACTAAGAGTAGCTCAGAGTAGGTAGAAAGCCTATACAGACCTTCAACTTTGTGCCTTGAGATTTAGACTTAGTGATCATGTATTTCTTTATGTTTCACCCATCGAGGGTGTGATGAGGTTCGGGAGGAAGGGTAAGCTCAGTTTGAGATATATTAGACCCTTTGAGATTCTCTGCTCAATTAGTGAGGTAGCTCATGAGTTAGCTTTACCACTAGATTTTGTTGTAGTTCATTAAGATTTCCATGCTTTTATGTTTTGACAATTTAGTCATGATCCTTCTCATGTTATTATATGAGACTCAGTCTAGGTTTATGAGTGTTGACCTAGTTAAGAAACCTGTGCCCACTTTGGCTAATGATGTAAGATGATTACGCCCAGTGAAATTCTGGTCGTATAAGGTTAAGATAAGACATCTCCTAGTG
>NC_061116.1:155445989-155531443 GCF_002878395.1 Capsicum annuum
GGCCCCTTAGTCGATAACTTGACCATTTTTAACTTCTCCTTGAGTCCTAAAAACCCTTGAATGATGTGTTAACTCCAAATTGAGTCTTGGGTGCGAGTTGGAAGCTTGTTTAACATATACTTTCATTATTAACAACTGATTTGAGTTAATAATCCTTTATTTTCAAGCTTTAATTTCTTGATTATTTGACTAAAACTCCAATTAGCTTGAGGGTATTATTTTAGCCCAAATAATCTTGGTTTTCACTTGTTTCTTGAGGGTTATAATTCCCTAATAGTGTATGAGCATTGGGTTGATCTCGAAAATGTGCTTTTCGTATGTAGGACCCACTTAGGGTTTTTTTGGTGTTGTTTTTGTACTCGAAGCACAATGGTTCAATATGGGTATCAATATTCTCATAATGATGTGTAGAATGTGTTTTGATCGCTTGGCTCCTTGAAGAAGCTTCTCAGAAGGGAAAAGGAAGATTTAACGGATTGTAGAGCATTCTTTGGATTAAAGGTAGACTAGGCTTACTCCGTGTTAGATTGATTTATGTTTTTATATAATTGTGATATCTTTTTCGATTGGCATGGGTTTTAAGTATTGGATTGATAAAATGCAAGAATTGGATTAGTTAGACCCTTTAGGTTATGTGAAATCTAAGAATTGAAAAGCTTGACTTTTTTTCCCTTTGTCTTAGGTAGAATAGGCTTCATTACATATGTTTAGCATGAGAATACCTTAGAACACTAATTATTCAGTAAATTGCTCTAGTTTCTCATACTTAGAGTAAGTTGGCCTTAGTTGCTAATACTAGTGAAGATTGCCTTAGTACCACTGGACTTGGTAAAAGTGCTTGATTAGAATATCTACCTTCGTGCTTGTGGTGGTGTTCTACACATCTATGAGTGGATTTATATATTGTATCCTAGTTCGGGGTAGAGATTAACTTAGAATGTATTTGGGATTTAGATATGGGCTTGTTAATCCACCTTAAGGTAAGACTTATGATTATTTCCCTTGAACCCTTATGCCTAGTAATTAACATGAGAGTGACCTTTTGAGGCAATATTGATGGCTCTTGGTATTGTTGGCTATGCGGAATGGCATTGAGAATAATGCCCAAGTGATAATGATTTTTGTATGTCTTGTTGGATAAATCTTATGTCAAGCTATTAATTATGTTGTTGTAATTAGCTATTGTTTGGGCTAACGAATATGCTATTAAATAAGACCGTGAGTATAATATGGCCTAAGTCATAAATGGTGTTTCGACCATGCTATGAATAAGCTATAGACTATGTCATGCTTTAGCTATTGCTCTTGCTAATGATAAATTATATTTAGGCTAATATTAGGCTAATGAATATGCTACTAATGGGACATTGTTTGTGATATCACTTATATTTATGCACATGGTCTAAATGACTAGTTTATGGACTATGTAATGATGAGTCTTTGATTATACTCTTCAGTAAGCCATTCTATATCATTGGTTAAGGCATTGTTTAGGCTAGTGTTCGGGGCGTCAACTACATTATTGCATTTGTTATGATCATGCTTAATAATTATGTTAATAATCATGTAAGGGATCTTCTCTATTGTAGATATTGGAAATGATGACGTTAATGGCGCTAGAAGGCATGCTTATGGACTATATGTAAAGAAACTCTATAGATTTTGCTTGGATTCATGATACTTCTTTAAACAATTACTTATAATGCTTTTGCCGCAAATTATACATATCTATATACCCATCTCTTCGATATAGGACGGAGGAAAGATGTTGGTATTAAAGATAAAAATTCTAGGAAAAAACCTAATGATAGTTTTTTATTTCATGTCACATATAAATATAGGTATTGATAAAGTGACATTGATGATGAACGTTGAATTATTGAGTTATGCTCTCCTTCGCTTCTCCTTTTATCTATTTACTTTAGCCCTCGTGGGGCTTTTATTTACTTTTGCCCTCGTTCTTTATTAATGATATAAATTTACATATTCTGATGTTATGATGATGCCCGATAAGGATGGTGGATATGATGATACCCAACAAGGAATATGATGATGTTCTTATGATACCTAGTTTGGTCAGATGATATTGTTATGATATGATGATACCAATGCGGCTGAATGATATTGTGATATTACACTAATACTTAGCAAGGCCGGAGCATATTATGATGATAGGATGATACTCGACAAGTATGGAAGATATGGTGATCATATGATGATACCCGATACGGCCGGAGGATATTATGATGTTGAATTTATCCCCGATAAAGCTGGAGGACACTATAATGAAATGATGATGCCCGACAAGGCGGAGGATGATTATTATTCTTTCTATGTGTACATTTACCGGTTTAAATCCAGCTAGCCCTATGTATGGAAGTTATATATTTGTTTATGCTCTTGTGTAGTTGGGTATAATATTGATATTAGAAACGTTGATTATAGTCTTTTAATGAGTTATGGAATAAAGTGGAATAGTTGTGGTTTAAGGATAAAAGATTCTTAGTGGCGAATATCTATTTAGTGGCTAATACTGACTAGTGGATTTGTGAAACTTCGTGATAAAGAGGACTAGTGGCATTGATGTCATTGTGGTAATAACTTCTTTGCACTTAGAATTTAATGTTTTCTAGTGAAACATTTGGATTCTTTGGCAAATGTGGATGAAGAATTTTGTATAATTCCTTTTAATTATACTATTAGTAGCTATTTTCCTTAATCTTGGGGCTATGTATTATTGAGTATTAATTGTTGGGTGTGTAATGATTATTTACCTTTGTATTATATTGTAAAGATGTCAATCTCAATTGGTGAAAGTCCGTTATACCATGGGGGTACATAGACCTGGGACTTGGGTTATCTAGAACGCGTGGCTACTCAATGCTAAATAATACTCCTAAAATCGATAACTGCAACCCCATGTCTAAAAATAAAGCATGAACTATTTTAAATTACTATTTTACTAAGGTTTTTAAAATACTGGAACTAGTCATGATAAATTTATTAAATTCTAGGATCGTGTATGTAATACCCCAAATTTTCTTCATAGCTAATTTCGTCCTAAGAATGCCTAGTATTATCTTCTAAAGCGAATGATGATTATTCCATGAGGAATTTTCAAGATTTTCACTTTTTGACATGTGGAAAATTCAATAAGCTTTCCATCGATATAAAATTGGCCCAAATTCGACACCCGGGCGAAGAGTTAGAGCCTTTTTAGTGAGACAGTGTATCACCCGAGCCTCCAGCGCGTCGCGGAGATAGCTCAAAGGGCAATTGTCAATTTCCAGTGTTGTTCCGCAATAGTAGCGCGTCGCGCCAAACTTTCAGGTCACAGACAAGGTGGCAATACAATAGCTCCACGTAGCGCCACCGTGCATATTCCTATTTGTCATTTTCCAATGACTTGGCGCAATAGTAGCGCGTCGTGCTAAGGATGAAAATTGGGAAAGTTTTCTCAGAAATTAAAGATGTGTCCAAGGGTTTAAAGGGTCAATTTCCCCACCCTATATAGGCCTTATAACACGAGATTTGGTCATAATTCAGCAACTTATACTCAATTACTCTCAAAAACACTCAAGAACAAGTCCTAGGGTTTTCATAGAAGGTTCAATTCCAAGGGAATTCATTGTCAAATATCAAGAATCTCTCCGTCAATCTTCACGAAATCACGAACTAAGGTATGCTTAGTGTTCATCCACGGATCCCTTTCATTCGTGGAGTCCAAGAATCATGTTTTAAATAACCTATTGTGATTTGATCATGTTCATGTTGATAGTTGTTATATATGTTTCAAGATGGTGTCTTGATGACTTTCCATGAAGTATATGAGTTTGTTTATTGAAAACCTATGAGTTTGGGTAGTTTTAGATTCTGAAATTGATGATTTCACCTATGCTATAAAGTGTGCATGTAAGGTGTTTGATAAAATGCCTAGAATGATAGAATCATGTTCCTTATGACTCAATGGTATATAAATGACAAGTCCATGCTAACCCTTATGATGCAACATAATTTCCATGCTCTTGTTGTGTATTGACTATTGTGTTATGCAACGTTTATGATATTGAAATCATGCAAGTATGTACATGTTATATTCATTCCCTTCCATGATCAAGACTATGATAACCATGTGAAGCATGAAATCTATTATTTATGCCATTATGAATTATGAACTCTATTCCTAGGATCAAGAAGTATTACGGATTGTTGGTGTTGGCCATGTATTCAGGAATGTCATTCCTTGTCAGTTTCCTTCTATCGAGTCCTAGGGGTACTTGTACCCAAAAAATATAGTTGTGTGCCGAGAGCCATGTCATGTTTTCATAATACTCTCAGTCAAGCTATGTTCCATAGAAGTCAGTCAGTCATGTGACTCAGGAAATCTCAGAAATCTCATGAACTCAGTACTCAGTAAGATCAGTAATCTCATAAACTCAGTCAGTTATCAGACATCAATAGTATTCTATTAGTCGATGGAATTCAATAAACTTAGTCTATGTACAGTCAGTCAATCATGTTCAGTCTCTTCAGATGGGAGTAGAAATTAGCACCGAGTGAACCCAAGGATGGGAACACACACTGTCAGATGAGGGTGTGATTCTTAGCAGTCATCCTTGTGTTCCAGAACTATGTAGCTAGCATAGGTTGAGACATCAAAACTATCAAATGAGGGTTGATGAGGTGGATAAGCACTTTCAGATGAAGGCCCCACCGCTCTCTTTTAGGGACACAGTCAGATGAGGATACCCACTGTTGTCCTTACCAGTGGTGCAGTATTGACACACTTCTAATCAGAGCACAGATTAGACCCCTGCTCAGCTGTTATAGCGCGTTTAGGGAATATCAGTTAAATAACTATTCCCACAGTTTCAGTATCAGTCTCAGTAAAAGAACTCAGATAGTTCTTCAGATTTCAGGACTGTCAGATACAGTCAACTCAGTCACAGTATATAACTCAAATAGTTCCATCAGATTTAGGACTGTCAGATAGTCACTCATATTATCAGTTATTTCAATAATCAGGACTCTAGATTCAGTAATTTATGTCATCAGTATATAGATTCAGTTATCATGTTCTCATGATCTCGATTACTATGTATTCATGTATGCACTCTCAAATTCATATTAGTCAGTCATTTATTATCATTCAAACATGTAAGCCCCATGTATTCAGCCTACCTCACAAGTATACTCAGTACATTCATTTGTACTGACGCATTTGCGTTATGGTGTTTTCTTTTTATATTACACCATAGGTTTAGAGAGACGACTCCCACATCAACAACAGCAGTAGTATTCCAGGGTTCAGAGTTTTAGCAGTGAGTCCTCATTCTTCGAGAAAGTGATCTTATTTTATCATATCAATTTAGTTTTCAGTTGATGGAGTTAGTTGGGGACATGTCCCATCAACTCCTTAGTCAGACAGTTAGAGGCTTTCAGACGACTACAGTATTCTTCATGTTTTTCAGACTTCAGTATTTTAGTTTTATTTTGGTCTCGAGATACCACTCTATGTCAAACTTTATTGTTATTATTCAGTTATGTTCAGTATTGAACCTTACAGCCTCTCAGTGCATGTTTCTACATTATTCAGTATTTTATGCAGTATACAGGTACAGATATCAGTCATGGGTTAGATTGTGATCCTTCAGGGTCATGAGCACCATGAGTATTCCAGTTCAGATAATCGGGGCATTACAAACTTGGTATCAAAGCCTAAGGTTCAATAGAGTCCTAGAAAGTCTGAAAGCCGCGTTTAGTAGAGTCTTGTACATGGATGTGTTGCGCGCCACATTTATGTGCAAGAGGCTATGAGATATTTAGGAATAGTTTCCCCTCTTTTAGTGTTCATGTTATGTCAGTGAGCATAATTACAAGTCAATCTCTCAGTCTAATCCACTTCTTTTCTTTATTTTAGAAAATATACCTCCTAAGAGAAGAAATCAGCCAGCCCCTTAGCCCGAAGAACCTTTGGGCGATCATGTTTCTTATGTGGAGTTTAGGACCGCATTTACCACTATTGCTCAGTCAATAGCTGCCGATAATGAGCGACCAGCTGTCGTTCCAGCCAACCCAGTGGCCAACTCAGCCGCAGCTAGGATTTAGGACTTCACCTGAATGAATCCTCCAATGTTCCTCGGGTCTAAGGTAGATGAAAACCCTCAAAAATTTATTAATCAGGTCCAGAAGGTGACAGATATTATAGGGGTTACTACTGTTGAGAGTGTTGAGTTAGCCGCATACCAATTGTAAGATGTGGCTCATACTTGGTACAAGCAGTGGAAGTCTGAAAGGGTAGATGGTGCAGGTCCTATAGAGTAGGAGGATTTTGTCACGGCTTTCTTAGACAGATTCTTTCCCTAAGAGCTGAGAGAGGTGAAGGTTCTAGAGTTCATCAACCTCAGGTAGGGCAATATGACGGTGAAAGAGTATTCTCTCAGGTTTACTCAATTAGCCAAATATGCTCCTCATGTGGTTGCAGACAACAGAGCTAAGATGAGCAAGTTTGCTTTAGGTGTAAATGATAGCGTGGTTAATGAGTGCAGATCCACCATGCTAAATAGTGACATGACTTTAGCTTGACTCATAACTTACGCTCAGCATATAAAGGAGCAGAAAATTAAGCAGAGAGAAAAGCAGAATAAGAAAGCTAGGATAGGTAGCTTCAATTTTAGATAGCCTAAATTAGAAGGAGAAAACCGTTTCCAGTTTCATCCTAAGTCATCAGTTCCATCTCCTTCTATAGCCAGTGCTCTAGTTCCTAAGTTTATAGAGGGTACTAAAAATAGAGCGCCAGGCTATAAGTCTCAAGGCAGTGTCAGCAATACCCAAACTAATCCTCTATGTCAGACTTTTGGTAAGAACCACAAGGGTGCTTGCAGATCTGGTAGCGATGTCTGTTTAGGTTGTGGCAAGATAGGCCACAGAGTTAGAGATTATCACCAGTCGGGTTATCGGTGTCAGTAGAACAGTTCCACAACTCAGTTTAGTCGCCCAAACCAGCAGGGTGCCACTTCCAGTGCTACTAGTAGGCAACGCCCAAATTGTCTCTATGCTCTTCAGACCCGATAGGATCAAGAAAATTCTCCTGATATTGTTACTGGTACGTTATAGATATTTTATGTTCACGTTTACACTTTGCTAGATCCAGGTGCATTTTTGCCTTTTTTTTACTCTTTATATACCAAGAGATTTCAGAGTCAGTCCCAAAATTCTAGCAGAGCCCTTTTCAGTCTCTACCCTAGTAGGTAAAACCATCACAGCTTGATGGGTATACAGGAACTGCCCAATTATGATATTTCAGAAAGTCACGTCAGCATATTTAGTAGAGTTAGAGATGACTAATTTTGATGTGATTCTCAGCATGGATTGGATTTATTCCTTTTAGTCCATAGTCAACTGCAGAAATGGAATAGTTCAGTTTTAGTTTCTGAATGAACCCATCCTAAAGTGGAAGGGTAATACTTCAGTGTTCAGAGGTCAGCTTGTTTCCTACCTTCGGGCTAGGAAAATGATATTTAAGGGGTGTATTTATCATCTCATGCATGTTAAGGACTCTAGTTTTGAATCTCCCAGTCTTAAATCAGTCCCAGTGGTTAATGAGTATTCAGATGTCTTTCCCGAAGATTTTCTAGGAATTCTTTCCAAAAGAGAAATAGAATTTGGCATAGATCTTCTTCCAGGTACTCAGCCTATCCATATTCTGCCATACAGAATAGCACTAGCAGAACTCCAGAAATTGAAAGAACAATTGAAAGATCTCTTAGATAAGGGATTCATTAGACCCATCATTTCCTCGTGGGGCGCACTAGTCTTATTCATGTGAAAGAAATATGGTTCTCTCAAAATGTGCATTGATTACCGTTAACTCAATAAATTCACGATCAAGAACAAGTATTCTCTTCCCAAAATCGATAACTTGTTCGACCAACTTCAGGGTGCCAGTTATTTCTCCAAGATAGACCTCAGATCAGGCTACCATCAACTCAGAGTTAGAGAATTTGACATTTCGAAGACAGCTTTTCGTACTCGGTATGGTCACTTCAAATTTCTAGTCATGTCCTTTGGTCTTAACAATTCCCCAGCCATTTTCATGGACTTGATGAACCGTGTGTTTAAGCAGTACTTGGATATGTTCATCATAGTCTTTATAGATCATCAGTTATTTGCCAAATTTAGTAAGTGCGAATTTTGGCTAAGGTTATTAGTGTTCCTTGGTTATATCATTTTTGGTGATGGCATTAGAGTAGATCCTTAGAAGACCAAAGTGGTAAGAAACTGGCCTCGCCCTGTCTTTCCATTCGATATCAAGATTTTCTTAGGCTTGGCTTGCTATTACAGATGGTTTGTTGAGGGATTTTATTCTATTGCATCCCCTATGTCCAGATTTACTCAGAAGAAGGTCAAGTTTCAGTGGTCAGATTCTTACGAGAAGATTTTTCAGGATTTAAAAACTCGACTCACCTCAGCTCCAGTTCTAGCTCTTCCAGATGGTTCAGATGGGTTTGTAGTGTATCGTGATACATCTTGAGTAGGTTTGGGTTGTGTCCTCATGCAGCTTGGTAAGGTCATAGCCTACGCCTCTAGATAGTTAAAGCCCCATGAGAAGAATTATCCTACTCATGATTTTAAGTTAGTACCTATAGTATTTGCCTTGAACATTTGGAGGCATTATCTCTATGGAGTTCATGTAGATGTCTTCACAGATCATAAGAGTCTTCAGTATGTCTTTTCTCAAAAATATCTCAATCTTCGTCAGAGAATGTAGTTAGATCTCTCGAAATATTATGACATGAGCGTCCTTTATCATCCGGGCAAGGCCAATGTAGTGGCCGACGCTCTCAGTAGACTGTTCATGGGTAGTGTTTCTTATGTTGAGGATAGTAAGAAGGAGTTAGTTCAGGAAGTTCATCAGCTTTCCAGACTAGGCATTCACTTAATCGATTCTTCAAAGGGCGGTGTATGTGTTCAGAGTAGTTCAGAATCATCTCTAGTTTCCAAGGTAAAAGAAAAGAAAGACAGGGATCCTAGCCTTGTCAATCTAAAAGAGTCAGTTCAGAATCAGAAAGTAGAGGTTTTCTCCTAAGGGGGAGATGGTGTTCTTCATTGTCAGAGTCGTCTGTGTGTTCCAGGTATAGATGACTTGAGATAGATAATTCCTGCAGAAGTGCATAGTGCACGATACTCTATTTATCCAGGGGCAATTCCTGCAGAAGTGCATAGTGCACGATACTCTATTTATCCAGGGGCTACTAAGATGTACCGCGACTTGTAGGAAATTTATAGGTGGAGTGGGATAAAAAGAGATGTTGCAGAGTTTATGGCTAAGTGCTCTACATGCCAGCAAGTTAAGATAGAGCATCAAAAACCTAGTGGTTCTACGCAGGAGTTCACCATTCCTACTTGGAAGTGGGAAGAAGTGAACATAGACTTTGTGATGGGTTTGCCTGGAACTCGTCATCATCATGATTCAGTTTGGGTCATAGTAGACCGAATGACCAAGTTAGCTCATTTTCTTCCAGTTTATACCTCTTATTCAAGTAAGGATTATGGTAAACTCTATATCAGGGAGTTGGTCAGATTACACGATGTTCCATTATCTATCATCTTACACAGAGGTACCTAGTTCACCTCTCACTTCTGGAAAGCATTCTAAAAGGGTTTTGGTACCTAAGTTCATCTCAGTGCAGCCTTTCATCCTCAAACAGATGGTCAAGTAGAAATGACAATTCAGACTTGATAAGACATGTTAATGATGTGTGCAATTGATTTCAAGGGTGGTTGGGATAACCATTTGCCTTTGATTGAGTTTGCATACAACAATAGCTATCATTCCAGTATTCAGATAGCTCTATTCAAAGCTCTCTATAGTAGGAGATGTAGATCTCCAATCGGTTGGTTTGAAGTTAGTGAGGCCTCAGTCATAGGGCCTAACTTAGTGTTTGATGCCTTAGATAAAGTCCAGTTGATCAAAGAAAGACTTTGAGCTACTCAGAGCCGACAGAAGTCTTATGCAGATGTGCATAGAAAAGATCTCGAGTTTGAGATTAGTGATCATGTCTACCTCAATATCTCTCCCATGAAGGGAGTGAGAGGTTCGGTAAGAAGGAAAAGCTCAGTCCCCGATATGTCGACCCCTTAAAGATTCTTAGTCGCTTCAGCAAGGTAGCTCATGAGCTCGATTTGCCTTTAGATCTAGCCTCAGTTCATCCAGTCTATCATGTCTCTTTGCTGAAGAAGTGCATAGGCGACCCATCAGTCTTAGTCCCTATTCAGAGCATTGTTGTTCAGAACAGCCTCTCTTATGAAGAGATTCCAATTGAAATCTTAGACTATCAGACTCGTAGATTGAGGAATAAAGAAGTCCCTCTAGTCAAAGTTCTTTGGCGAAATCAATCCATCGAGGGAGATACTTGGGAAGAAAAAGCAGACATGTGTGCCGAGTATCCTTACCTCTTTCCCACCAATCTAGATCAAGCTCAAGGTGACAGTTCTCCTTAAGCCTATTCAGCTTCACATTTAGTATTCAGTGAAAACTTGGTATTCAGTTTCATGATCATGTGTCATCATAGACTTGGTATCAAGTACCATTGCATATTTGGTCATGCATTCATGTACCAGCTCATTTATATAATTATGCATCAGACATGTATTCTCATTGTGAGAAAATTTAGTTCCTCAGAGCACTCAGTTATACATTCATGAATCAGTTACACATGCATCAAATATGTATGTTCAGTATGTTATGTTCAGCGTGTCAGTCATGAGATCATGTTCTATTTATCCATGTTCACTTCATGTTCAGATTATTGTTCCCCCTCTCAGCCAGTCTCATTCGAGGACGAATGTTCCCAAGGGGGAGATATTGTAGTACCCTAAATTTTCTTCCAAGTTAATTTTACCCTAAGAATACCTAGTATTAGCTTCTAAAGTGAATGATGATTATTCCATGAGGAATTTTCAAAATTTTAACTTTTTGACATAAGGAAAATTCAATAAGCTTTCCATCGATATAAAATTCACCCAAATCCGACACCCGGGCGAAAAGTTAGAGCCTTTTTAGTGAGACAGTGTATCACCTGAGCCTCCAACGCGTCACGAAGATAGCTCAAATGGCAATTGTCAATTTCCAATGTTGCTCCGTGATAGTGGCACATCGCGCCAAACTTTTAGGTCACAGACAACATGGCAACGCAATAGCTCCGCGTCGCACCACTATTCAAATTCTGATTTGTCATTTTCCAATGACTTGGCACGATAGTGGCGCATCGCGCCAAGGATGAAAATTGGGAAATTTTTCTCAGAAATTAAAGACATATCCTAGGGTTAAAAGGGTTAATTTCCCACCCTATATAAGCTTTATAACACGAGATTTGGTCATAATTCAGTAACTTATACTCAGTTACTCTCAAAAACACTCAAGAACAAGCCCTAGGGTTTTCATAGAAGGTTCAATTCCAAGGGAATTCATCATCAAATTTCAAGAATCTCTCCATCAGTCTTCACGAAATCATGAACTAAGGTATGTATAGTATTCATCCATGGATCTCTTTCATTCGTAGAGTCCAAGAATCATGTTTTAAATAACCTATTATGATTTAATTATGTTTATGTTGATAGTTGTTATTTATGTTTCAAGATGGTGTCTTGATGACTTTCCATGAAGTATGTGAGTTTGTTTATTGAAAACCTATGTGTTTGGGTAGTTTTTGATTCTTAAATTGATGATTTCACCTATGCTATAAAGTGTGCATGTAAGGTGTTTGATAAAATGCCTAGAATGATATAATCATGTTTCTTATGACTCAATAGTATCTAAATGACAAGTCCATACTAACCTTTATGATGCAACACAATTTTCATGCTCTTGTTGTGTATTGACTGTTGTGTTATGCAACGTTCATGATATTGAAATCATGTAAGTATGTACATGTTATATGCATTCCCTTCCGTGATCAAGACTATGATAACCATGTGAAGCATGAAATCCTTTATTTATGGCATTATGAATTATAAACTCTATTCCTATGATCAAGAAGTATTATGGATTGTTAGTGTTGGTCATGTATTCAGGAATATCATGCCTTGTCAGTTTCCTTCTATCGAGTCCTAGGGGTACTTGTACCCGAAAAATATAGTTGTGTGCCTGGAGCCATGTTATGTTTTCATCATACTCTTAGTCAAGCCATGTTCCATAGAAGTCAGTCAGTCATGTGACTCAGAAAATCTCAGAAATCTAATGAACTCTGTACTCAGTAAGATCAGTAATCTCATTAACTAAGTCAGTTATCAAACATCAATAGTTTTTCATGAGTCAACGAAATTCAGTAAACTTAGTCCATGTATAGTCAGTCAATCATGTTCAGTCTCTTCAGATGGGAGTAGAAATTAGCACCGAGTGAACCCAAGGAAGAGAACACATACTGTCAGATGAGGGTGTGATTCTTAGCAGTCATCCTTGTGTTCCAGAACTATATAGCCAACATAGGTTAAGACATCAACACTATCAGATGAGGCTTGATGAGGTGGATAAGCACTGTCAGATGAGGGGCCTACCATTCTCTTTTGGGGACACTGTCAGATGAGGGTACCCACAGTTGTCCTTACCAATGGCGCGGTAATAACACCCTTCCAATCAGGGCAAAAATTGGACCCCATCTCAGATGTTATAGCATATTTGGGACATGTTGGTTAAATAACTATTCCCACAGTTTCAGTATCAGTCTCAGTAAAAGAACTTAGATAGTTCTTCAGATTTTAGGGCTGTCGAATACAGTCAACTCAGTCACAGTATGGAACTCAGATAGTTCCATCAGATTTAGGATTGTCAGATACAGTCACTCATGTTATCGGTTATTTTAGTTATCGAGACTCCAGTATCAGTCATGCTAGATATCAGTAAATTCAAGTCATCAGTATATAGATTCAGTTATCATGTTCTCACGATCTCAGTTACTATGTATTCATGTGTGCACTTTTACATTCATATTAGTCAGGCAGTTATTATCATTCATGCATGTAAGCCCCATGTATTCAGCCTACCTCCCACGTATACTTAGTACATTCTTTTGTACTAACGCATTTGTGCTATGGTGTTTTCTTTTTATGTTACACCATACGTTCAGAGACACAACTCCCAGATCAGCAGAAGCAGTAGCATTCTAGGGTTCAGAGTTTTAGCAGTGAGTCCCCATTCTCCAAGGACGTGATCTTATTTTATCGTATCTGTTTAGTTTTTAGTTGATAGAGTTAGTTGGGGACATGTCCCATCAACTTCTTAGTCAGATAGTTAGAGGCTTTTAGACGACTGCAATATTCTTCATGTTTTTCAGACTTCAGTATTTTAGTTTTATTTTGGTATCGAGATATCACTCTATGTCAGACATTATTGTTATTATTCAGTTATGTTCAGTATTGAATCTTATGGCCTCTCAGTGCATGTTTTTGCATTATTCAGTATTTTATATAGTATACAGGTACAGATATCAGTCATGGGTTAGCTTGTGGTCCTTCGGGGTCATGAGCACTATATAGCATTTCGATTTAAATAATTAGGGCGTTACAGTGTACTTATAATATGCCATGCCATACAAAAGTAGACTGGTCTCTTTTAAATCATGCATATTAATTATAAAATGAGCTGAAGTCAATAAAACACGCATTTTTAAATACTAAAATAACTAAGTTAAATTCACAAAAATAATACACAATAACTTTGATTAGAAACCATAATAATAAAATAAAATGAGGGAACTAAATTTAAAGAACTAAGCATAGTTGGGTATAAACCCTAAATCGTGAGTTCATTGATCATACTTGAAATACATACTTTAAAACTATGTTTTAAGCATAAGGGCGAAAGAAATCCCTTATTGACTACCCAGATATCTGATTACATTAGATTCTTGAACTAAAGCTTGGAGGATTTGAGCTTGAGGATGAAACCTAGGTTTTAGATCCTTGAAAGAACTTGGGGGCTTTTAGATCACTTCTTTTTTTATATTTGACTTCTTTTTTTATATTTGAGAGTTTAATAAATGTTCTTAAGGGATGAATAAACTGATTTTCCTTTAATCCCCTTTAAAAAGGGCAAAATAATTTAATGTAAGAGTTCAAGAATTAAAAAGACCAAACAACCCTTTAAATTTTTTATGGAAAGTTGTTGGTGCCAAATACCATGACTCGTGTAATGGGTAGTGGCTTAGGGGAATGATTTTGATCAAAATCATGGTTGCATGCCCTTTTGGAAACTTTTTTGGATATTCAAAATGAGTCAACCAATAACCCATTACTTCAACCAACTACTCATTTTGTTGAGTCATGGTCACTAACAACTTTTACATTGCTTCATTAAAATATCCATAACCTTTACTATAGAATCAAATTGATGAGTGGTCAGTGGTGCCAGAAATAAGATTCAAATACATATAATTTTGTGTCTAGTAAGAAACCTAACTCTTCATATACTAGGAGTAATGGTGGTTTGAAGTAAACCCAAGTAGAATCTTATACTAAAACTAAGTCAGTAGAGGATTTTTCAGCTCAACTTTGTGATAAGGACTTCTTATGACCTTAAATCACATTCAATACTCTTATCATCCTTATATATATATATAGTTATTGGTAGTTGACATGTTGTGATATTGGTAAAAAACTATTTTAAATAATTAATGGAGTTGGATAGGGATCCTACGAGTGATAATATGACTAGTTGGTGGATACCACAGCTCGTGTCTGAGTCGTGGTGCCTAAAAAGGATTGTCAATCCACTTGAATCTATTCTTGTTCATCCATACAAGTCAATGAATGACTCGTACATTGATCCCATAATTCTTGGTATAGTTTTTATTAAGGATAAACTCATATTTTCTGTTGGTTTTCTATTTTAAGAATGATTTCTAAGCATCAAAACTTGTGAGGTGTTACAAAACTTGAACGTGAGGCATCACAAATTTATGCCAATGAACAAACATCTATAACCAGTGTTCTAGAAAACTATTTGTCACCCCAAAACTTTCTACAAGATACTATAACACTCGAATAACCACTAGTGAACATAATACTACCAAGCTCTACACCATAAATCATAAATCACCACTAAAGCACACAATACCATATTTTTGTAAAAAAGCACCTTATCTTAATATATTATCAACTCTTATACTAGGATAAATATTAACAGGGTAATTATGACCATAACAATGGAATAGGGTATTGCATCAGATAATAATTAAGCAACCATTCGTCTCCAAATAGAAAAAAAATAAAAAATAATGGGGATACTTGCTATGCATGTATACTTTATTTAACCAGTTGCCTCCTCAATAGGATAGTCTTCCATTGGACCACCACAGATGTAATTTCATTTATTATGTCACGACTTGAGTCTACACCCTAAACAAGACACGATGCTTAGACCCACAAGATTTCCTAAGCTAACTCTTGATACTGGCATGCTTCTAAAATCATGAATATATACATATATATATAAGGAAATTTTACAATAACTGATATACTGTTTGACCCAGCTAAAATAAATAATGTTTGAAAACCTTTACTAAATGGAGAAGAGTTGCAAGGAAGCCCCAAGCTAATTCCAATATCAAAACTCAAATGCTAAAACTAAAATTTAAATCCCCTCAAATCATGAGTATTCACCTAGTCTACGAAAGATATGTTGCTGGAAATAAAATAATCACGTGGCTGAGATTAGGCACCAAAACCTATCATAATAGGGTATAGCACAAAGAATAGCATACAATCAATATTATTTAATATACTAATCTAAGAGATATGTGATATTATGAATATACTAATACATGTTTTATAACATATTTAGATACAATAGGTAAAACTACATAAGTTAACTGAATTATAGTACAATGACCCAAAGGTATAATCATGAATTGTAATATGAATTATAGTTCTAAATTAAGAATGAACTTATTTGGAACTGAAACTATGGGTCATGTAAAAAATATGTTAAAACCATTTCTGTGGGAGAATCTTATAATCGACATAAATCATGTAAGTAACATGAAGTCCAATGTACAACCCAAGATGGGAGGGTACCCTATACCCAACCAAAGGTATAGAATTTGTCTGGTGTGGATCAACTAACTAAGCCCATTTAAGATAGAGGTGACACTCTCAACTGGTAAAAACCTTTATTCTATGGTGACAATGTTGTTATGGGACTTATGTTGTCTAGAACCCATGAATTCTTGATGCTAAATTATTCTCTCAAAATATATATAGTTACTCATAAATGTAAATTGATATTTGAAAATAAGGAATAAAATAGTTTGATTACTATTTTATAGATGCTTTTAAATACTGAAAACTAGTCATGCTAAATTCACTGAGTTATAGGATCATGTACTTATAACATGTTTAAGTTTTTCTTAAAACTATCTATAAATAATTAGAACCATGCACCATTATTTATATAACAAAATAACTAATTTAAGACTATTTAAAACTTGTATATTTACTAAAAACCATAGCCATAGTATCATAATCATTTATAAGAACAGAAAATATCATAATTTTGCAAATTTGTGTTTTAACTGTAAGTCATGTAATCATGAGAAGCTATACTAAAATATAAAAAACTTTTGACATGAAGGCAAAAGGACACCCTCGTTAATATCACACATATGTAGACACTAAAGAATCTTTACTAAGAGCCTGGAAATTCAAGAGCTTGAATAAGAACCCAAGCTTTTTCTTTAGAAACTTAAGAGATTTTGATTTTTGACTAAGGAGATTTTAATTAAGAACATGAGGGATAGGTTAACTTATATTTCTTTAATCATACCTATTTCAGTTATGAGAGGCAGGGGTACTACCATAGGTGTGAAAGAAAAAGATGGTGGATCTCGTGGTGGTTTCGTAGGGCCGCTCATCCAGTTGGTGGTCGTGGTTAGTATTATTCTATACTCGCCAGTCCAGAGGTGAAAGCTCCTAATTTTATGATCACAAGTATTGGCCCTGTTTGTTTTAGATTTTTATATATGTTATTTAACCCTGGATTGACTTTCTCCTAAGTGTCTACATATTTTACTTTAGGTTTTGATTTTGTTAGTGAGCCTCTTACCATGCCTATTCATCTATCTAACTCTGTAGAAAATTCTTTAGTGGTGGATTGAGTGTACCGATCTTTTGTTGTGACTTTTTTTTATTGTGAGACTGGGTATATTTACTTGTGTTAGATATGGTTGATTCAATATTATTTTGGGTATGGATTGGTTGGATCCTTATTATGCTATCTTATATTATTTTTTTATGATCGTGACTTTAGCCTTGCTGGCTGTGCTAAGGATAGCTTGGAGGGGTGTGCTTCATTTGGGTCCTAAGAGGATTATATCTTATGTTCAGGCTTGTATATTGTTTGAAATGGGATTTTTATCTTATTTGTAACAAATTCATGATACAGTGTTGTTTTACCTCCTTCCTTGGATTTTGTTCGTATTGTCCATGAGTTTATCAATGTATTTTCTAAGGATTTTCATGGTATCCCTCTAGACCATGATACTGATTTTTTCATTTATGTTGAGCATGACACTAAGCCTATTTCTATTCTTCCTTGTAGGATAGCCCTAACTGAGTTGAAAGAATTAAAGAATCAGTTGCAGGAGTTGTTAGATAAGGGATTTATTCGACCTAGTGTATCGCCTTGTGGTACGCCTGTCTTTTTTGTGAAGAAGAAGGATGGGTCTATGCATATATGTATTCATTATCAATAGTTAAACAAGGTAATGGTTAAGAATAAGTATCCTCTTCCTCGTATTAAAGATTTATTTGATTAGCTTTAAGGTGTTGTGGTATTTTTAAAAATTAATTAGAGATTCGGTTATCACTAGTTGAGGATTAGAGCTTTAGATATTTTGAAAATAACTTTTCGGTCTCGATATGGTTATTATGGCTTATTGGTCATGTCCTTTGGGTTGACTAATGCCCTTGTCGTGTTCATGGAGTTGATAAATCAGGTGTTCTAACTGTATCTTAACTCCTTTAATATTGTATTTATAGATAATATCTTGGTTTATTCTAAGAGTGAGGCTGAGTATGAGGAGCATTTGCGGATTGTGCTTAAGAGATTGAGGGATGACAAGTTGTATGCTAATTTCTCCAAGTATGAGTTTTTTTTTGGAGTATGTTTCCTTCTTAAGTCATGTGGTGACTAAAGAGAGTATTATGGTTAATCCAGCTAAGGTTGCAGCTATTCGTGATTGGGACAGACCTACTTTGCTTACTGAGATTTGAGTTTTGTTATCTTGGCAGGTTATTATTGGCATTTTGTTGAGGGCTTTTTATCTATTACAGCTCTATTGACCAAGTTGACTCAGAAGAATATTTCTATTGAGTGGTCTAATGCAAGTGAGATGAGCTTTCAAAAGCTTAAAGATTTGTTGACTTCAACTCCTATTTTGCCTTTGCCCAATGAGGGCATGGGTTTTACCATCTTTTGTGATACTTTAGATGATGTGTTAGGTGTTATGTTGATACAAGAGGGTAAGGTGATTGCATATGCTTCTCGTTAATTGAAGCCCTATGGAAGGAATTATCCTCCCCATGATTTTGAGTTGTGCGTAGTTTATTTCATTAAAGTTATGGAGGCATTACTTGTATGGAGTCTGTTGTGAGATTTTCTCAGATTATTATAAACAGCAGTACTTCTTTACCTAGAGAGATCTTAACATGAGTCAACATCATTGGCTTAAGTTGCTTAAGGCTTATGACTTGACTATTCTGTGAGCAAGGCCAATATGGTTGCAGATTCCTTGAGTCAAAAGTCGACTAGCACGGGTAGCTTGGCACATCTTTTGGCCCAAGAGAGGCCTTTAGCCTTAGAGGTTTAGTCTTTATCTAACCAGATGGTTAGGATTTATATTTTTACACCAGGGTATATTTTGATATTTGTGAAAGCGAGGTCTTTTTTGATTAAGCAAATTTGAGATCAACCATTTGATGATGTGGGTTTGAGATTAATTCAAGATAAGGTGTTGAGTAGTGAGACTAATAAAGTCCCAGATGATTCAGATGGTGTTTTGAGGATTGGAGGCTGAGAGTAGGTGATTGGATTAGATGATTTGGAGGAGGCCCATTGTTTCAGATATTCCATCCATCCTGGTGTGACTAAGATGCATCGTGACTTGAGAAAACACTACTGGTGGGGTGTATGAGAAAGGATGTATTAGATTTGGTAGCTCATTACCTGTGTTGTCAGTAGGTGAAGGTCGAGCATATGAAACTTAGTGGTTTACTTCAAAGGTTACCCATTCCTGAATGGAAGTGGGAACAGATCACCATGGATTTTGTGACTGGTTTACCTCATACTTCTCGTGGATCAAATAATGTTTGGTTCATCGTGGATTATTTAACCAAGTTTGCTTATTTTATTTTGGTCCAAGTTTTCTTCAGTGCCAAGAGGTTAGCCCATATCTTTATTTATGAAATTGCGCATTTGCATGGTGTGCCTTTGTATATTATCTCAGATCGTGGTTTGATATTCACATCTTACTTTTAGAGGACTTTATAGGATGAGCTGGGTACTTGGGTTGATCTTAGTATAGCATTTTACCCCCAGACTGGTGGTCAGTCAGAGCGGATATCCATGTTTTAAAGAATATACTCTGTGCATGTGTGATGGATTTTGGGGGCTAGTGGGAGTAGCATTTTCCTTTAGCAGAGTTTGCATATAATAACAGCTACCATTATAATATCGTTATGGCTCCTTTTGAGGCATGTATGGTAGGTATTATCGCTCTCCAATTGGTTAGTTTGATGTTTCTTAGGTTAGACCCCGAGGTAAGAACCTGCTTTGTGAGTCTTTGGATAGAGTTTGGGTCATTCAGGATAGACTTTGAGAGGCTTATAGTAGGCAGAAGTGTTATGTTGATCGTATACTTTGTGCCTTGAGATTTGATTTTGGTAACCATGTTTTCCTTTGAGTTTCACCCATAAAAGTTGTGATGGGGTTTGGAAAGAGGGGCAAGCTTAGCCCCAGGTATATTGGTCAATTTGAGATTCTTTGGATTATTGCTGATGTGGCTTATGAGTTGGCCTTGCCTCTAGATTTGTAAGCTGTTCATCCAGTTTTTTATATTTTTATGTTTCTCCATTATATTCCTAATGAGTCAGATGTCATTCATTCGGAGTCGGTTCAGTTAGATGAATGGTTTTCTTTCTTTGAGGAGCCAATCTCCATTTTGGGTAGGGATATTAAATGGTTGCGTCTAAGAGTTATCCATGTAGCTAAGGTTCAGTGGTGACATCGATCTATAGATGAGGCTACTTGGGAAGCCAAGTTTCATATATGTAGTCTTATCCCCAGCTCTTCGTTGATTTAGGTATTTCTTTTCCTTAGTTCGAGTACGAACTAGATTTTTAGTGGTGGATGATGTAACGACCTGAAAATTTGATGAGATATGTTAAATATATATTTTATCTAATTTGACTATTTTACCATTTCACATAGTTGCATTGTAGTATTTTTGGGGTGTAAGGGTGATTGGCATGGTTCCCTATGCATTTTGGTTCCTCTTTTGTGATATTATAGTTTTTGGTGGCTTCGAAGGCCTTATATGGACTTATGTGGTTATCTTTTGATCCATGCGACGGATGGCTGAACGAAATATGTCAGTAGATCTGAAACGTTGATTTTAGGGTGGTAACATGCTTGGTCTGGTTATATGGCTTTTAAATCTCATTTTGACACTTGGTTTGGAAAATTGTGATTTTGGATTTCGGGGGTCAACTTTGTGAAAACGATGTCTTTTCAAAAATCTGATATCTCCATTATGTCCAAAGCATCAAATTTAGTATGATTACATAGTTTGTTTGTGTATATCAGATTCTGAATTAATCCCGAGGCCTTGGCAAAAACTTGGAAAGTTTCATAAGTTTCAGTTGTCATCTGGTGCCTCTTTGATCGAACCTCCTTGGATAGTGATCACACCTCCTTAGATGGTAATCGCACCTCATGTAGAGAGGGTCGTACGACCGCACATAGGGTGTTGGCGATCGCCACACCCCCTCCTACTTCCAGGGTATGGTTGCACACTTGGGTGTGCAATTGCAGCACCCAATTACCTGAAAGGGGTATAAATAGACCCCTTAAGTTGCAAATTAGGCCCTTTTTAATCTTGTCACTTGAGAGCTTAACCCTAAAATAGTGTGAGAGTTTAAAAGTGAATCTTGTGGGTGCTTGGGAAGCTTGATTAACATCCATTTCTTGATTCTCTTACAAATTTCATGTAAGAATTCTCCTTTTCTTAGTTGAATTTCTTGATTACTGTTCAAAAACCCCAAAACTCTTAGGACTTGATTTTAAATCCCAATTTCACTCCTTATCACTTAAATAATGTTCCTAATCTTATTATTACTTGTTTTTCCTAGATTTCATCTTCGAAACAACTTTGATTCTTGATTTGTTGTATGGCTCAAAATAAAAATTGAAACTTAAACAAATGGAATTCATATGAAAAAGACCAATTAATTCATTACAACAAAGAAAATGATTCTGAACTATATTCATTATCAAACCAAAAAATAATTTTAAAAAATGTTATATATATATGATCTTTTATCATATAAATCGATTAATTATGAAAATAAAAGTTACTCATTTACGAATTTCAAAGGTTTTACTCAATATAGTCTAAAAATAGTTTTTCTTCGATTTAAACCTTATTTTATACTCAATTTAACTTGATTTTTCAGGTGTAGATTCTTAAAAGTATGAAGAACATGTTTTATAAATAAAGTTACGATTTTTCCTTTCTTTTTCAAAAACCCATATTAGGGGTCTATTTTGACCCCAAATATAAAGTAGGCAATATGGGTAAGTTGGCTTGGTTTTGACACGTTAATTCAACATATCTTTGTTTTAGTTGATCTCGGGATCGTTCATGAGAAGTAAGCTTACGGTATGAAATGTGGTGGACCAATTTTGATATTGAGGTAGGTTATGGCTTAATTATTTCAAACTGGGCTGGGTAGTTAATTTGAACACAAAATGCATGTTTAGGGGATGGGAACTGATCATGAAATTGGCTATCTTAATGTGTTGTGCCTTTGTGTGGGCCTATATATGATATGATGTTTTTTGGTTTTGAGATATTATGTGATATGTGTGACTGTATGGAGTCCTATGTGATGTTCATAGCCTTAAATATATGTGATAATTGTATTGTGCTATTGAAATACCTATTGTGGTATCATTCGTGTATCGTGTTATATTCTTACTTTATTGGCATATGAATCATGTAGAAGTTCATGGATGATTGAAATAAAGAGTGGATACTGGCTCACATGGTTGTGGAATATATCATTGTGGTTGGTTATGGAAATATATCATATGGATGGTTGCAGAAATACTCATTGTCATAGATTGTGAGCATTACATCCTTATGTCATACTTATTCATGAAACATTGGTACCACCGTGGCAACATCTGAGAAACATTAGCAAAACCTTTTTATAACCCTTCCCAAGGGATGTGCTAGGAAAGAGATATTGTGATATCTTATAAAATCCTCCCCGACGGATGTGTTGAGGAAGAGATATAGATATCTGGATTGTATATAGGTTGACAACCTCCTTAGGTCCTACGTCAGGAGGTTTGCCTCCGTGGGTATATACCGAGGTTGTGCGACTACCGTGTGCATCATCATCATCATCATCTTTTTCTTCTTCTTTACATTGCATTTACTTTATTGTGTTTATGTTGTGATTGAATTGTCATACCTTTATTTGTTCTATCTTCCATTAATTGTACTTGGCTATCTTGTATATACATGCGTTTCCTTGTTTCTAAGCGTATGTGATATAATGTATACCTGTGTTCTACCTGATTGTGTTGTAGCAATGTTTGCCCTTAGTGTGTATTTTGTATGTTTTATTTTCTACTTTGCTCGATTGGTCCATGATACCTACTGAGTACAACTGGACCGTACACACTCCTACTGTACCTTATGGTGCAGATCAAGGTTTGGGTTGGCCTCAAGTGACTTGATTTTGGGCGCCTTTAGAGTATCCAGGGTAGTAGTTGGACTTGCTTGCGTCTGGGGTCCTCTTCTATGTTTCTATATTAGTGTATGACTCAACTAGTATTTAGAGGCAAACATTATTCCTATTAGTTTTTTCTGATGTATTTGACTCATTGATTGTATTAGTAGTTCATACATTATTGACACCTGGTTTTGGGAACTATGGATTATTAATTGTTATGTTTCTTTCCACATTATGTATACTTATATGATTGGTCTTTGTTATAGAAGCCTTGCCTTGGGGTTATTTCTATCGTTCTACTCTTTGTGTATAGTTTGGGTGATAGGCATACTCATCAAGGTTCACCGCGATAAGTGCCATCATGACCTTTGATTTTGGATTGTGACACCAGTACACTCCAAAAGAACAAATTATGATCGTTCATTTGGGTTTTTTACTTTAACTTAGTATATTTTCTAAGGTATGAAACCTCTGTTAAACTAGTGATAGAACATGTTATGTCCTAGTTTTAAATCATACAAAATATTTATGCTTCCATAACTTTCTAGTTTTAAAAATTTTTTAGCTTATGATTTAATACATAGTGGTTTATGTCTTACTAGTTTTTAGTAAAAACATTATTTAATTCATATTATAGTAAATCATTTATGTTTTCAGTTTTAAAAGTAAGTTTTAAGTGTTCATGATTAATGCATGTCTCACATGCTCAGTATATTCAAATTCTAACTGCATACTTTCCTCACGCTGCGTTCTTCCAAAAAATACAGTGCTGGCTCACAAGATCATAGGCAGGTTGATCACAACTTCCACTCATCCGATGATGAGTTCTTCTCATTCAGGAACTCCAGTCAGACTTTAGTAGTCATAATATTTTATTCATATTCTTATACATCGATAAATGATAGTTGGGGTGATGTTCTGACTAACTATAGCTAGTGTTAGTTGAGACTTTATTGACAAACAACTTAATTATTGTATTCTAGTTTCTTTTTTTTTCATACTACAGTTGTTTTAAGATTTTTAACAGTAATGCGTTGAATAATTCTATCCTTTATTTTGCTTTTTCATAGTGATTTTAGAATATATATATATGCCCCAGTTTATATAATTCTATTTACCTGCTCATGACATACCCTAGTATCATGGGTTAGCTTGGGACCAGTTGTGGTTTAGGAATTGTGTTATGTCCAAAGTGTAAACTTAGGTAATGACAAACTTGTACTAGAGCACAAAGTTCAAGTTTCCAAGGGTGTCTTTGAAGCCGTGTCTAGTAGTCTCTTGTGGAATGGTACGGAGACGTCTTTAGTTTTCTTTGAGAGGCTTTAGGTTATTTGGGAAATGTTTCCCTTCTTTCATATTCCAGCTCACGCCTTGGAGATGCTCTATTTGAAATTTACACATGGTCGACCATTGTTCTATTTTAGCTAACTATGCCTCATTCTTAAGGTAATTGAAGTAGTCAAGCATAAGTTCATGCTGATAGAGTTTTCTCAAACATAGCCTACTGACAATCAAGATGCTGACAAGGGCTTAAGATGAGCCCATCAACACCTTAAGTTCAGAAATTTTAAAGAATTCACTCTTGTTGATGTAAAACGTGCATTGAGTTAAAGTAAGGAGTGTTCTCAGACACTATTACTCAAAAACCTATCGCAAAATGACCCTAGAGTTAGAATTGTGAATCTAGAAGTGTAACAGCTAGAGAATGGTTAAAATATGATAAACTTTAGATAACACTTTATGATTTGAAGAAAAGGCCCATGATTTTTGAAATATTATGAAACCCATTTAGGGAAGAGATGCAAAACAAGGTAATAAGGTTATAAAAAGTGTATTTTTAGATAAAAGTTAGATAGAGGAAGTGGTTAAGGTTAATTATTTTCAAAAATAATTGAGTGGACTAGAGTTCTCTGATTTCTATCTAGTAGTAGTAAGTTAGTATAGTGCATGAGAAGCTATCCATGTTAAATTTTAAAATTATAGTTGGAGTTATAGATACTCATGCTAATAGAGAGTAGGAGTTTAGAATCCTTGAAGGAAAAGGCATTTACTTAGGGTATTGTGATATCTCATAAAATTCTGAGTTACTAAGATCTACAAACTCCTAGTTAGTATCCTTGAGCTTTTAAGTATGGGAAGGCAAGTATATATAGATAAATGGCTTTAAATTCTATTGCATCCTCTTACACACAGAAGTATACATGATCATGCAAGTAATAAAGTGGCTCTGGCTAGACGAATATTGATCCTACAGGGACTTGGCAATTAGCAAACAATCTAATTTAAGTATTAATATTAAGGATAAACGTGTGTGATTTGTAACCAATGAGAATTTGAGTTTTGTTATGCTAAAATTACAATGAATAATAAAGGTAATAAAAAGTTTTAGAAACAATAAGGAGGAGGATTTTAGGGTCAAGGCATCTTAAAAATCATGCAAAACTATACAATCTCATAGGTTATGCTATCTATCTTTGTTGTTGGTTCACAGGGTTAATATCATGATTATGGTCTTTAAAGTCTCTAATCACCTATTTAAATTAGCCTTACAACTACATTGTTAAGCGAAGATGTGGGAACTAATTCAAATAAATTTTTATTTCTTCATTTGAGTTATATAAGGGAAATTAGGTATATTCCTATCCTAGCTCCGAATCTTATTTTTAATTCATCTATAAGACAAGAAACCTTTCATTACGTTCCACATTCTAATCTAATGTTATGCCTTCAGACTCACAAAAGAAATATAAATGTATTGTAAAGGTTGCAAATCAATTGAATAGTGAATACAAGTGCATAAGAAAAAACAAATATGATGATTAACTGTAACCAACTTGAATGTATGCTAAGTGATAAGTGAAACACCAAGACTTTGAACCATTGAAAAAAAAACTTTCTTTTTGCGTCTCTGAGTTGGGTACGACTAGAGACTTGAGTTCTACCCTTGGTCATGACTCTTACCCACCTTTACCTTCCCTTTCGTATCATAGGTAGTGTGGTGAGGGTTATTGACTATCCTAGGTATGAGTGACCCCTCCTCAATCATACCCTATGTATATAAGTCGTATCTAGGGCAATTGTATAGAATGAAACTTAACCTTGAGGTAAACTATCTTGCATACGATTGAAGCTTATGACTAGGGGGTGAGTTGTACCCTTTGGATACAACTAATGGGTGTGTTTTCATACTGTAATACCCCTCAAATTTTCCGCAATAGTTAAAGCTCTTTTAATCTTGTCAAGAGAAGCTTAGCACTTAAAAATCTGGCTAAGCGTTTAAACTTTTTTATTTCCATAATCTTCCGAACTTCGAGGAATTATTTCAGGGCCTTCTCGACATTCGTTTTACAGTTTTCAAGTCGTGTAGTGATGGGGAAAGGTCGTAGTACATCCCGGGTGAGTTTTGGAATTTTTTGAGTAGTATAAGGGCACGTTTGGTGTGCCAAACTAGTAGCAAAAGGCGCTGGTGAGGCGCCCAGTTTTCAGCATTTCAGGGTCAACTTGTAACTATCATAACTTCTTGTATATAATGAACTGGGAGAGCTTCTATATATCAAAAGAAAGATCTTTGAGTCTTATTTCCAATTCAATTGGATTCATCCAATTTTAACATTAGAGTAAAAAGTTATGCGCAATTTACTTCAGCATATAAAAACTATCAACAGAGGGTCAGTTACATCTTTTTCTCTTTTCATAGGGGTATTTTGGTTATCCTCCACCCCTATATATACCCACAAACACAGAATTTAGCTTCATTTCATCCAAAATATACTCATTTTGCTCAATTCTCTCAAGAACAGCATAAAGGGGTTCAACCCAAAATTCAAGAAATTCAAGAATCTCTCCGTAAATCTTCGTAGAATCAAGAATTAAGGTATGTATAGTATTCATCTATGGGTTCCTTTCGCCCTAGAGCTCAAGAATCCTTTTCTAAAAATTCAAATATTTTATTTATGAGATTTTCATAATTTATGTGTAGTGAAGTTGAAGATCTTATTGTTGTTAAGTTTTAATTCATGTTTTAATTGTATAGTTACGTTCCAAATTTTGATTCTAGTATGAGATGAATCCCACGATCTTTATGATGAAACCTTCAAGTTAGTTGATTTCATACATCTTGTATTTGATCTAAGTTTAATCATGATTATGATGTTAGATTGAGTTTTTATTTCCATGATTTATTTCACGATTCATGAAAAGCTAGTTAAATTTTTGGGATGGTTCATATGAAATTCATGTTGAGTTCTTGAAGTACAAGATTGAGGTAGTATTCATGATTGGGTTTAACTGTAATTATGATTATAAGGTTGATGGAATATCTTATCCATGACAAAGTGCAAGATTTATATGAAATTATTGGTTATATATGTAGTAATATATTAATTCATATTAGAGCCTTGAAATTGTAAATTTGATGTTGGTATCTTTGAAGGAAAAATTAATTAGTTATGGTATGATTTATGTAACTACAAGTTGGATGAAGAATCCATGAGTGGATTTAAGTATATTCATGATTATATTGTTGATTGGGTTTATATCCCATGACTATGTGCATGATTTATATGAAATTAATAATTATTATGTATGTAGATGTGAATTCATATTAGAACCTTGAGATGGTGAATTTGGTGTTGGAATTGTCATACTCAAGTATTGATTTGCATTATGATTAAATATTATGTCTTCCAAGTATTTGATGAATGGTTTGTGTGAATTAAACAAGAGAAATTATATCATATAAGTATGTGTATTAATTCAAGCCATCCAATATGTATTAATTCATGCCATCCAAGTGTTTGATAAAATGCTTAAGTGAAGAAAATAGAGTCATTATAATATGTTGACAAGAAATTTCCAAGCTATGTATAAGTTCATTCCAAGTGTGGTTGAAAATCTTTAGTGAATGAATTATGATATGTGGTATGAAACTACATGTTTAAGCCTTCCAAGAGTTTTGAAGAAATATCCTCCTATGCACTCGTATCCATGATTCGAGTTTATGTTCTTCAAGTACTGGATGAAGTGCCTTATTTACTGTATTCCGAGTAATGGACTATTATATTATGCAAGTATTGTTGTATTATATTTATTTACGATATCGAGTCTTGGGGGTACTTATACCCGAAATTAGCCTATTTGTCTAGAGCCGAGTCAGTTTCAAGATAATCTCAGTCAAGCCATGATCAGTAAGTTTTAGTCAATTACAGAACTCAGGAAAACTCAGCAGATTCAAAAAATCGGTCTTAGTATAGTATTTAGAATAAGAAACTCAGAATCTTAAGTATCAATCTAGTCCACTTCAGATCTCCGTAGTATTTCAGTATTCAGTTACAGAATTTAGTAAACTCAGTGAGATAACAAAAATCAGTAGTATTCATTCAGTTATCAGATATTCTGCAGTATTTTGCCAGATAACGAAACCAAGTGAACTCAGTCAAATCAGCTCAGTAATATTCTCAGTAACAAGATTTAGCTCAGTCTAAAATTCAGTTAAGAATCAGTTCAGAGTCTTTCAGTTGGGAGTAGGACTATTAGAGAGGCGGAGTCGTTAGCAGCAATCCCTGTACTCTAGAACTGCATAGCCAGCGCAGGACGAGAAGTCACTCGTTAGATAAAAGGCTTGACTACCTGCAGGAGTCCATATAGCCTTAGGCTTGACTTCCTCTTGAGGGTCACCCGTTAGAGAGGCTTGACCAGAGAGGTCTTTACTCGTGGAACGGTATTGACACCCTTTCAACTGGGGTTACAGGTTGGACCCCACTAGTTTAGATTCGGGACATGTCGATTAAGTGAGAACTCCCACAGTTTCAGTCACAGTTACAGCTAAAGTCTTAGTTTTAGATTCAATATTTAGAAAAGAATTTAAAAATCAAGACTATTAGATACAGTCAGTCAGTATCAATATCATAAGATTAAGAGATCACCCATCAGATAGGCCTGATCTCAAGTTACAGTTAATTATTATTATTATCAGAATATTCAGAGATCACCCATCAGATAGGCCTGATCTCAAATTAAAGTTATTCGTTATTCAGACAATCATTTTTATCAGTATTAGATTCAAAGATCACCCATTAGACAGGCTTGATCTCAATTATAATAAATTATTAACTTTATCAATAGTTTCAGAGATCACCCATCAGATAGTCCTGATCTTAGATAAAATTGAGCAGTAACAGTAACTCAGTTATTAGTCATTAGTAGACTCAGTCATTCAGTATTCCAGTATTAGTAAGTTCAGAAAGTCAGTTATCATTAAGTTCAAAAAGTCGGTATCAATTCCTCAGATTATCAAAAATTTTATATCAAAGAATTCAGTCATTAGTTATCAAAAATATGGTATCAAAGCCTCAGTTACCAGTATCAGTAGATTTAGATTTCAGTAATTCAATATTCAAAATCAATGTTTAAAGTTATGATGATTTCTGTTACAATTTATGTATTCATGCATGCGTTCTCATATAGTCATGTTCAGATTCAGTAGTTACAAAGTTTCCATGTATGTTGATCCATCTATACATATTATTTAGTCAAGTATTGTTCATGTATATGAACCCCTTCATTTAGCCTTACCTCACTTGCATACTCAGTACATTCAAAGTACTGACGCATTTTCGCTATGGTGCTTTCATTTACACCATAGGTTTCGCAACACGAGATCCAGAGCGTCAGTAAAATTTTAGGTGCCAGTATCCAGATTCAGCGGTGAGTCCTCATTGCTCGAGGATGATTTTATTATCTTATTATTTTGGTTCAATTTTTAGTAGTTGGAGTTAGTTAGAGACATATTCCTTCAACTCCACAGTTTAGACAGTTTGAGGCTTTTCAGACTAGAGTTTGAAGATAGTTGTATAAGTATTCAGTTTTCAATTGTACTTAGTCTTTGAACCTTATGGCAAGTTTCGCATTTATTTTAGTATATTATGCAGTGCTCAGGTACAAATATCAGAAGAGGGTTAGCTTATGGTCCTTCGGGATCATGAGCACCGTGTGACATTCTGGTTATAGAAAATCAAGGCATTACACATACCCTTAATAGTGTGTATCACCTAGGAGAATCCTAGGGTACGAGTTAGGGTACCACTCGAACCCTCGGGTACTATCACTGAGGGAATCATATGGGGGAGTTGTACCCCTGAACGAGCTCACATTTCAACTTTTAACTAAGGACCTTTTGGTCATTTTGCTTGCCTAAAACCCTAACCCCTCTCACTATATAATGCATTTTAGCCTCCTAAGTCTTTATTATACAATACTCAAACACTCCTAAATGCTCCAAAGGCTTCTTGAAGCAAGATTGGAGGCTAGGGTTTGGAGGGTGATCATCTAGTGGAAAAAAGGGAGTCAACATTCTTGATGATTCAAGTTGTTTAAGGCATGTACCTCTTCACCTTTATAAATAACTCTAAACCTATGTTTTTCGCACTTGGATTAGTAAGTGTACATGAGGGTTTTGAAATTAAATGAAAAAGGTTTTGTTTCTAAATATTGAATAATGATTATTCTTGCTTAGTCTTGTATTTATTTATGTTATTGATGATGAATTCCATATGTGGTTGATTCTTGTATGTGGTCTAACATATGTTTCATGATTAACCCTAATATTGATGATTTTCAACATAAAAATAGCCTTAAAAAGGGTAGTTACATAAGGTATTTGTGAAAATATCTAAGTGACTTGCCTGGTAAAATTGTTGGTGATGCATTGAACTAGGGCAATGATCTAATAGTTATGGATGATTGATAAATGATATTGTGAAGTCATTATGAGATATGCATTATGAATTTGATAACCTAGTTGGTTTATGATGAATGAAAGGGTAAGGCCCAAGACATAGAGATGAACTTGAATTATGTATTTAACCAAGTGTGGTGAAAATATGATATATTATGGTTAATAAAATATGAATAATTATATGGGTCGTGAGGACTAAAAATTATATGGTATGATAAATTGAATAAAGACATTGGCCTAGTGAGATAGTTGAGTAATAAAGGCTCCCACGAGGACTATGTGGTCATGTATAATGATGAATTGGCTATATGAGCCAAAGTCCTTAAATATGATATAAATTGTGCGAGTGTAAATGCATTAACTAATGGGTCAAGAGTTTAAATGGAGACTAGTAACAATGGGCAATTCGAGTTCCTCATCTAATGATATGACTAGTGATTCGAGTTCCTAGTCCTATGAAACAATGGGTGATTTGAGTTCCTCGTCTAATGACACGGCTAGAGATTTGAGTTCCTAGATCGATGATATGACTATCAATTCAAGTTCCTAGTCCAAAGAGATCTCTTGAGGTTAGAATACCTCGTCAAATGACACAGCTAGTGATTTGAGTTCCTAGACTGGTGATACAACTAGTGATTTGAGTTCCTAGTCTAATAAAATGAAATGACTTGTTATTTGAGTTCCTAGACCTGTGAAATAACTAATGATTCAAGTTCCTATTCCACTGAAATGGTAATAAGATCAGTCAAATGAGCTAACTTGGTAGAAAGTACTACACCCCATATCTCATGAATAAATAATTTCAGAATACATGCTAAGTCATTTTCCCTTGTGACATAATATGATCATGTTATATATATCCATGTGTATGAGTATATATTTAAGAATAATGATGAGCCTTGGCCTCTTGATGAGCATGTGAAATGCCTATGTGTAAGGATAAGTGTATCAATGTGAATCATGATAATATATCAAATCCTTGTTAAATGATGATATTATTTAATCCTTACCCTTGAGCTACATGATAGCATTCCAACCACTAACCATCTACAGATGTTATGTCCCCAGCGACATAGGGGTTTGAGCATCATCTTCTTTTCCTGCACAGTGATTAGTGGATCGAAGCGGTTAGAGCATTGACTTTGGAGTGCTAATCTTCCTTACTTCCAAAGATATTCATCCTTGGTCTCCTATCTTTAGATTTAGTTTATTTTGACTTGGTTTAGCTATTATTGGGAGCTTGTCCCAATACATTTCTAAACTTTGGTTTGTATAGAGGTGTTGTGGATGACTGTGAACTTGGGCATATTGGGCTAGTGTGTTGATAATTATGAAATGGTTGATCTTGTTAATATTTGACACATAGTCACATTTTCTATCTTATTATTATAGTTGGATTATATCTGATCCTTGTGGATTATTTTTGATAGATAGGTTAGGTTATGAAGCGACCTCTGGTATATGTGTGCTTGAGGTACCTATACAACATGGCCTAGTTTTGGATCGTGTTAAGTTGGTATCAGATCCTAGGTTCTTGGTCAGTTGGGAGTTCTTAATACCGTGTTAAGTAGATTCTCTTTTAGGGGAATGAAGTGTACCACACTTATAAAAGAGGGGCTATGAGATATTTTAAGAAATGTTTTCCTTTCTTGTATTTCAATCTCAAGCTATAGATTCTAAGGCCTTGGATTCCTCTAATTTCCATTTTCTATCTTTCAGATTATGCCACCAAGGAGATTGATACTCAGGCAAACACTTTTGTCTCGGTTTTGGGAAATGTGGATGAAGTTCATCCAATTTCTGGGGTTTGGACCCCAGCTAGAGTTGCGGAATCTAATCATCTTTATGGGTTCCTTGTATCCCCACCAACACCAACTATGAGAGTGACCCTCCTATTCCGTCACCTCAAAGGGTTGCTACTAATGCAGAGTTTAATCGCTCTATCAACCTCTTGACTCAATTAGTAGCCTCTTAATCAAAGCGTGGTGTTCTGGCTACCATTTCTTCAGAGGCGACAAGAAGTGGCCAATTTATGAGGTTGATCCCTCCTATGTTCTTCGCTACAAAGGTTGAGGAAGATCCTCAAGGCTTTGTTTATGAAATGGAGAAAATCTTCATTACCATCCTGGTAAGTTAAATATAGTCATCGATGCTCTTAGTAGATTGTCCATGGGAATTTTAGCCCATATAGATGAGTATAAGCGGGAATTAGTGAGGGCTATTCACCATTTGGCAAATCTTAGAGTTCAACTTGTGAACTCTGAGGATGGTGGTGTATTTGTGACTCCGGTATCTCAATCATCTCTTGTTTTTGAGATAAATAAAAAGCAAGTCTTGGACCTTAATTCGGTGAAAATCAAGAGTAATGTGGGTCAACACAAGGTTATAGACTTTGTGGTTGGTGGTGATGGTATCTTGAGATACCAAGGTAGGATATGTGTTCCCAACGTCGATGGATTAAGGAAAAGGATCATGGACGAGGCTCATGAATGTCAGTATGCTATTTATCCTGATTTAACCAAGATGTATCTTGACCTTAGAGAGTTTTATTGGTGGGGTGGTATGAAGCATTATGTAGCTAGCCATATGGCAAAGTGTATGGTGTGTCAACAAATGAAAGTCAAACACATGAGGCTCGGTGGTTTGTACAAAGAGATTGTCTTGCCTGAGTGGAAGTGGGAGACAATTAATATGGATTTTATTACTGGACTTCCTAGATCTAAAAATTAATCTGATTCTATTTGGGTCATTGTTGATAGAACGACCAAGTCCTCTCATTTCTTTCTCGTGAGGACTAATTTTTTGGCTAAAGATTATGCTAAGTTGTATCTTGCAGAGATCATAAAACTGCACAGTGCTCTGATATATATTATCTCAGATTGTGGTCCTCCATTTTCATCTCACTTTAGGAAGTCATTCCAAAAGGGTTTGGGTACTAGAGTATGCCTTAGTACCATTTTCCACCCGCAAATAGATGGACAAGCTGAGAGAACTATCCAAACCTTAGAGAATATGTTGCGGGCTTGTATAAATAATTATAGTGGTAGTTGGTAGTTGGTATGACCACTTTCCTTTTATTGAGTTCGCCTATAATAATAGCTACCACTCTAGGTTGGCATGGTGCCTTTTGAGTCTTTGTATGGTAGCGGTTGTCGGTCTCCCATTGGGTAGTACGAAGTTGGAGAGGGTAAGTTACTTGTCCCCGATTTAGTTTACCAAAACTTGGAGAATGTAAAGCCAATACGTGATAGATTTAAAACCTTTCAAAGTCGCCAAAAATCTATTGCGGATGTGAGGTGTAGGGACTTAAGTTTTGTATTAGCGATTGGATATTCTTGAAACTGTCTCCCATGAAGGGAGTGATACGGTTTGGTAAAAAGGAGAAGCTTAGTCTCTGGTATGTTGGTACCTACTTAATTATGAAAAAGGTCGACAATGTGGCCTAAGAGTTGGAGTTTCCTTCTAGCATGGACTTCATTCACCTGGTTTTCCATGTCTCTATGTTACAAAAATGTATGGGTGACCCTTCACTGGTTATTCCCTTGAGGGATGTTGATATCTCAGACTCTTTGTCGTATGAAGAGGTACAGGTGAGGATCTTAGATTGTCATGTTCGATGGTTACAAATGAAAGAAGTGGCTTTAGTGAAGGTTCTATGGATAAACTAAAAGTTAGAAGAGGATATTTGGGAGGTGGAGAAGGATATGATGTCCAAGTACTCACATTTGTTTTCCATACTGGAAACTTGTGATTAAGGTATCTGTTAATATTCTTGGTTTGAATTGTGTCTTGAGTTGATAATGGGTTTGAGTTCGTAAACTTTGAAGGAGCCATGTGGCCTCAATAAAAGATGGGTTTGAAGCCCCTAGTAAATGAAATGAATGAGTGATTGAATAATCATGCTATGTGTTGTGTTACATTCTTGTTGTTGTGGGCTTGTTTTAAATTATTGAAAGTTGCTTTAAAATGTGATAAAGTGTTAACCCATGTCAATGCTTGCCTTACCCCTTATTCGCGGACTAATGATCCAAGTGAGGGAGAATTAAACACCTAGACTTTGAACCATTGAAAAACAATTGCATTTTTGTGTCTTTAGGTTAGGTATGACTAGAGACTTGAGCCATACCCTTGGTCATGACTCGTGCCCTCCTTAACCTCCACTCTCATATAATAGGCAATATCGTGAAGGCCACTCACTGTCCTAAGTATTAGTGACCCCTCCTCAATCATACCCTATGTAAATAAGTCATATCTAGAACAATCTTGCGTATGATTGAAGCTTATAACTAGGGGTGAGTCGTACCATTTGGATAAGATTCATGGGTGTGTTGACGTACCCTTAACAATGTGTGTCACCTTGGAGAAGCCAAGGGTACGAGTTAGGGTACCACTCATACCCTGGGTATGATCACTAAGGGAATCATATGGGGGATTTATACCCCTGCACGGGCTAACTTTTTAGCTTTTAACTAAGGACCTTTTGGTTATTTCCATTGCCTAAAACCCTAACCCCCCTCTCACTATATAAGGTGTTGTAGCCTCCCAAGTCTTTATTCTACTAGACTCAAATATTTGTAAACACTCTAAAGGCCTCTTGAAGAAAAATTGGAGGCTAGGGTTTGGCGGGTGATCATCTAGTGGCAAGAGGGAGTCAACATTCTTGGTTATTCAAGTAGTTTAAGGTATTAACCTCTTCCCCTTTCTAAATAAATCTAAAACCATGTATTTCACAATTGGATTAGTAAGTGTACATGGTGGTTTTAAAATTAAATGAAAAGGGTTTTGTTGCTAAATAATGAATAATGATGATTATTACTTAGTCTTGCATTTATTCATGTTATTAATGATGAATTGCATATGTTGTCCAATATGTAGTTCATGATTAACCCTAATCTTGATGATTTCACCATGAAAATGGCCTTGAAAATGGTAAGTACATAAGGTGTTTGTGAAAATGTCTAAGTGAATTGCCTAGTAAAATTATTGGTGATGCATTGAACTAGGGCAATGGTCCAATAGTTATGAATGACTGATAAATGACACTGTGAAGGCATTATGAGCCATGTGTTGTGAATTTGATAACCTTGTTGGTTAATGACTAATGAAAAGGTAAGTCCCTAGACATAGAGATGAACTTGAATTATGTATTGAATCAAGTGTGGTGAAAATGTGATATAATGTGGATAGTAAAATGTGAATAGTTGTGTGGATCTTTAGGACCACAAATTGTATTATTTGATTAATTGAATAAAGGTATTGGCCTAGTGAGATAGTTGAGCAATAAAGGCTCCCATGAGGGCCATGTGGTCATGTATAATGTTGAATTCGCTAAATAAGCCAAAGTCCTTAAATGTGATATAAATTGTATGAGTGTAAATGCATGAACTAATGCGTCAAGATTTCAAATGGTGACTAATAACAATAGGCAATTCGAGTTCCTCATCTAATGACATGACTAGTAAGTGAGTTCCTAGTCCCATGAAATGATGGGTGATTTGAGTTCCTCATCTAATGACATGGCTAGGGATTAGAGTTCTTAGACCGGTGATATGACTTGCAATTCGAGCTCCAAGTCCAAAGAGATCTCTTGAGGTTAGATTTCCTTATCAAATGACACAGCTAGTGATTCGAGTTCCTAAATCGGTGATATAACTAGTGATTTGAGTTCCTAGTCTAATAAAATGAAATGACTTGTGATTCGAGTTCCTAGACCGATAAAATGACTAGTGATTCAAGTTCCTAGTCCACTGAAATGACAATAAGATTAGTCAAATGAGCTAACTTGGTTAAAAGTTCTTCACCCCATATCTCATGAATGAATGATTTCAGAATACATGCTAAGTCATTTTCCCTTATGGCATAATATGATCATGTTGTGTATATCTATGTGTATGAGTATCTGTTTAAGAAATGATGTTGAGCCTTGTTCTCTTGATTAGCATGTGAAATGCCTATGTGTAAGGATAAGTGTATCAATGTGAATGATGATAATATATCAACTTCTTGTTAAATGATGATGTTATTTTATCCATTTCGTTGAGTTAGATTCTAGCGTTCCAACCACTAACCGTCTTCGGATGTTATGTCCCCACGTGATATAGGGGCCAAATCACCATCTTCTTTACCTGCACAGTGATTAATAGATTGAAGTATTTGGTGCATTGACTTTAGAGTGGTGATCTTCCATACTTCGAAAGACATTCATCCTTGGCCTCCTATCTTTAGATTTAGTTTATTTTGACTTGGTTTGGATATCTTCAGGGGAATATCCCGATGTATATATTTCTAAACTTTGATTTGTATAGAGGTGGTGTGGATGACTGTAAACTTGGGCATATTCGGCTAGTGTGTTGATAATTATGAAATGGTTGGTCTTGCTAACCCTTGACACATAGTCACATTTCTACTATCTTACTAGTATGGTTAGATTGTGTCTGACCCTTGTGGATTGTTGTTGATTGATAGTTGGGTTACGTGGTGACCTCCAGTACATTTGTGCTTGAGGTGTCCATATGACATGGCCTGATTTTAGGTCGTGTCAATAAGTTATCAATTTAACGACTTATTAGCACCTTTTAAGCTTATATTATCATTATTTTCCATTGATTTGGTGTTAATCTCATGTATAATGCTCATTTGTGCAGGTGGAGGTTGAAAATAAAGATGACCAAGCCAATCAAGTCAATGTAAGGTCAAATATGAAAGAAAAAGAGCTCTAAAGTTCACATGGACGTGTTGGGAGGCACCCACGCAAACAGGTGGCCAAAATGACCAAAACAACCCTATCTACGCTTAAGGTGCACCCCTATCTATACTTGTTCTTCTCTGAAATTGAGGTTAAATTGGGGTTTTCAGCTCATATCTACATTTATTGAACATTATTGTACTTTTCTTGAGCTAAGAAGATATTAGAGTGACTTTCAAGTGAAGGATTATTGATTTATATTGAAGATTTATAGAAATTAAATCTTGGATTTTGCATTCACTTTATTTTTTTATAGATCAATTTTATGGAAATTTAGGTATATCTTTACTTTCACTCTATATGTGTGGCTAATCCTCATCTTTGGGTTATGCTTGAATATGTTGTGATTAGTGCATGGGTTTTGTTTATTTGTCCTCCTAATTAGCTATTTTTTATGGGCTCTGCATTTATTCTATGTTTTAATTATAAATTAGGGTTGCGTGAGGAATGAGTGTAAACAATAACTTGAATTAGTATTTAATAGCATCTCTTAGACATAAGAAAGTTGATTGATAGCATATATCGGTATAATTATGACACTTATGAGCTGTTCGAAAGAACCCATTTGTAAAATTTGGTGTTTGATTGACACAAATTGGCACTAAAACTATTAGATCTAGCCTACCCATGACTCCTAGCTAAATTTAATAAATTCTCAATTACCCATGTATGAATTCATACCAAGAATGACATAACCCTAAGGTTCACTCCCAATTGATTAGACAATAAGTATTTCAACCTCAAGATAGTATTCTAAAAGAGAAGAAATTGTTAACTTTAAAGATATTCCAACAAATCCCCTATTTTACATGTATGTTTGTTTTATAAACATTATGGGTCAACTCCTAGCTGACTTCTAACACTCTCGATTATTAAAATGATTGTCTTTATTCCCTGTGGATTTGACCCCAACCTATGTTGGGTATTGAAACACCCCGGATTTTGGCCTTTGAAAATTTCTTAAGCTTTGGCCTCATTACCTTGGTTATGACTGGACCCCCGGAGTCATAAGGTGTCTTAACGAATTATTGGGATGAGTCATAACCAAACCAATAAGTTTGAGACTTAATTCTGCTCTGAGTATAAGTGGCTTGGTAAGAGACATAAGGATATGTCATGAGCCGTAAGGTGTAATCTAGGGCTTCTAGTGTATGTCCCAAATTAGGTTTTATGTTAATTATGACTGGACCTTATGAGTCGTAGGGTTACGAAGGGGTTGGTCTAGTCGTAAATTAGAAGTGTATCAGGATCCTAGTTACTGTCTTGGTCACGACTCATGGTGATGAATCATATGGTGTGGTAACGAGTCAAAGGGGTCAACTCATGTTCAAAGGCAACACTTTTCAGCTTTTAAGTTGAGGGCACTCTGTACATTTTCCACTTTAACCCCTTGGACCCCACGAGTTAAAGCCTTCCTTGGGGTTTTATTATCATATCATTTCTCAATAAAACACTCCAAAATTCTCTCTCAAACTCTCTATTCAAGCTAAGGCTATGGTTTCAAAAGGTTGATCCATCAGGGCTCTCAAGGGTGGTTTCTCTTCATACATCTTACTATTTCAAGCATGTTACTCTTCCCTAATTATTAATTTTTCAAAAGTATGTGATTTAAAGTATGGTTCATAAGATTATTGTTTTGTTTTTTAAAACAAAGGTTGGGGGTTTTAAATATTATGAATTGAAAAATGTTCCTCGTGGTTTATATATATTATTTTCATGATTATAATATGGTTTTGAACTTGTGGGTGCACTGATATGGTGGATGAACTAGGGAATTGTGACTTTCCCACACTTGTGACTTTTGAATTGGTTATGACCTCAACCCAATTATGTGAAATTTGTTTTGATTATAAGAACTGTATGAATTTGTAAACATTAGACTAGTCTTGAACTATTGCATGATATAAAAAAATAATTTGAAATACAATGAGATTATTAAACAAACAAAGGGAGTCGGTGTTCCTCAATGTGTATCAATGAACAAAGAGAGTTGTTCTCCCTAGGTTAATGAAAATTATTTTGGCATTATGTGCTACCTTACATGTGTAGTTGCTATGACAATACCAACAAGGTATAGAAAAAAGTGTATTGTGGTTCATTGAATGGGAATGTTTTAATTAGGCTCTAATAAGGATTGTGTAGCTGAGTCATGAAAGTCGAGGTCCGAATAAACGATACTAGAAACCACATTTGCCGACGTGGGGTTCAAAGTGATCAGGGATGTTTGATTCCCCCTTATTATTATTAGCTCATGATTAGGTAGGTTTGAGTCCCCCATAAATCACTATATGATCCGGTGCTTAAGTCACCTTGGTATATGTTGGAGGATTTGAGTCCTCCATGTACATATATATGAGATTATTCTATGGTTTGTGCAACTACACGCACTGGGGCCCACCCAGAAGGTGAGAGCTGAGGCCCATATATCTCATGGGTACTATTATATGACAGTTGAGCTACAAAATCCAAGCTAAAGTTTTGAAAAGCATGTTATTTTACCCTATCCAGGCATGTGATCTATATTTTTATGTATATGCATTTGATTATGTGTGTTGTCTTTTGAATGATTTTAAATTGTTGATCATATCATTAAGTTATCCTTATCCCCAAGTTACATGCTAGCATTCACCCTGCTAACCATTTTTGGATGTTGTATCCCCATGCGATGCAATAATTGGTCATACTTCCACTTCTCTGTCTTAGTGACTAGGTGATCCAGGGAAAGCTTTTGAACTAGACTGAAGTGGTGAGCTTGACTCCATTTTATGCTATGGATTTCTTTATAGCTTTTGTATTTCTTTGGTCTTGGTTTTGGATATGGTCGGGGGCATGTACCGACTAGATATTCTTTGATTTTGATTAGAGGTTTTGCCAGAATACTATGGGCATGGACGGTATCGATATTGGTATTGGTATTGGTATTGGTATTGGCATTGATACTAGTATTGGTTGGTTGCTTGGTTGTGGATGGTTTGTTTTAGTTATAGACTTATTATAATATTTTTAAACTGATAATCTCTTATCTTTTTATATATTTAGAATTTAGCCAACCTTGGGGCATGGTGTATTTTGTTTGGTTAGGTGAAGGGGGTGATCTCCGATCCACACGGGACTTGAGATACCCTCCATGACCAGCACCGAGTTTATGTTGTGACAAAGGTAGTATCAAAGATAGGTTTTGTGACATTAGGTGTCCAATAAAGTCGTGTCAAGTAAATCTCATTTATAGGTGTGTAGTGCACCACACTAATAAGGGAGAGGCTATGAAACATTTTGGAATGTTTCCCATTCTTGTTGTTCTATTTCAAGCTATAGAATCTAAGTTCTTGAGTCTCTGTAATGCTGGTTTGTTTGCTTTTCAAATCATGCCTCCCAAACAATCTGAATTTCATGGAAACTTCTCTATCCCACTTGAGGAAAATATTGATGGTTCACGCCCTACTTATGGGGAACAAACCCAGGCTAGGGGTCTTATTCCCGATTGCCCTCCTGGAATTCCATCGGTCCCCTCTAGTCCTCCTCGTGCTCCTCGGGCTGATGTGTCAAATATGGAATTTCATCAGTCCATTCATATGATGGCTCAGTTGATAGTTTCTCAGTCTGAGCGTGTAGCTTCTGTTACTCCATTTTCTGAGGCCACAAAAGTTAGCCAGTTTATGAGGTTGAGTCCCTCTGTGTTCATTGGTGGTAAGGTTAAGGAGGATCTTAAGGTTTTATCGATGAGAAGGAGAAGATATTCTGCATTATGCATGCCACAAATGTGGAGGGTGTACAATTTATAGCCTATCAGTTGAAGGATGTAGCATACCAATAGTATGAGAAAAGGGGACAGTCTAGGGGAGATAATGTCGATCTGTACTGTGGGATATCTTCAGTAGTTCTTTTCTATACCTTTTTCCCCTCAAGAGTTGAGGGAGGAAAAAGCGGAAGAGTTTGTTAATCTGAAGCAAGACAGGATGACGGTTAAGGAGTATGCCTTGAAATTTCATCAGTTGTCTCGATATGCTCCCGAGTTAGTATCTAGCATGATGTTTGGAATAAGGAAATTTGCTTTTAGGTTGTACCATGAATTGATTCTAGATAGTAAGGATGCCTTATTTAACAAAGATATGGATATCTCCATATTAGTTGTGTGTATGCAACTGGTTGAGGAAGAGAAGAAAAAGTAGGTGGAGATAGAGGTAAGGTAGAATAAGAAGTTTAGACTTTCTGATTAGGGTGGAGGTTAGTAACAGAGTGGTATAAGAAGAAGTGGGGGAGTTCTGGTTCCTACTCTACGGATAGTGCTCCTTATCCAAAGTTATCGGGTGATTATCGTTCCTAGCATGATAATGGGTTTAGGGAAAGGGTTGCCTAATCTCAGACTGGTGGGGCTCAGTCCGCTCCATCATATTCTTATTGTAGATTCTGCGGGCAGGTGCATCATGGGTTTAGTGAAGTGAGGAGGAATAAGTGTTTTAAATGTGGTTAGATTGGTCACTTACAGAAGGATTGTCCTTTTAAGGTTTCTTTGGGGGCAAATAAGATTCTTGTTGCCACTTCATCAGATCCTACACCAAAGGGTACTATTTCTGCTTCTATTATGGGCACTGGCCAAAATCGCTTATATGCTCTTATTACATGCCAGAACTCTGAGGCATCTCCCAATGTTGTTACTGGTATTTACGACCCTTAACTCATGAAATATATTGCTTGCTTGATCCAGGGTCTACTCTTTCTTGTGTGACCCCATTTGTGGCTGTGCATTTTGATTTTGGTTCGGAATGCATTCCTAATCCCTTTTTTATTTCAACCCCAGTGGGTGACTCTATGATTGCTAGAAGAATCTAGAGGGGTTATGTAGTATTTGTTGGTGGTAGAGAAACTTTGGTAGATTAGATAGAGTTGGACATGGTTGTTTTTTATGTCATATTGGGTATGGACTGGTTGTGTTTATGCTATGCCTCCTTAGATTGTCGAACACATAAGGTCATGTTTACATTCCTTAGCCTAAGAGAAGGTTCATATCATAGCTTAGAGCTCAGAAGTTAATTTCCAAGGGATGTCTCTATGATTTGGTCTGAGTTAAAGATTCGAACTCGGAGGGTTCTTCATTGATATCCATTCCCATGGTTAATGAATTTTCTGAGGTTTTCCTAGTGATATTTTGGGCATCCCTCCCAATAGGGAGATTGATTTTGGGAATGACCTTGTTCTGGACACTCATCCTATTTCTACCCCTCCTTATAGAATTGTTGTCAAATGCGACACAATGTTTCTCATGGTTTATATATATTATTTTTATGCTTTTAATATGGTTTTGAACTTGTGGGTGCATGGGTATGGTAAATGAACCAGGGAATTGTGACTTTCCCAAACTTGTGACTTTTGAAGTGGTTATGACCCCAACCCCATAATGCAAAATTAGTCTTGATCATGAGAACTGTGGGAATTTGTAAAAATTAAACAAGTCTTGAACTATTGCATGATATAAAAAAGTATTTGAAATATAATGGGATGAATTAATGAAAAAAATGAATCAGTGTTCCTCAATATGTATTAATGAACAAAGGGAGTTGCTCTCCCCAAGTTAATGGAAATTATTTTGGCATGATGTGTTACATTGCAAGTGTAGTTGGTATAACGATACCAACAAGGTATTCCTAAAAGTGTATTGTGGTTCAGTGAATGGGAATGTTTGGCAACTATTTTGATTGGGCTCTAATACGTGTTGTGTAGCTGAGTCATGAAAGTGGAGGTTCGAATAACTGATACTTGAAACTGTTTTTGCCAACGCAGGGGGTCAAAGTGACCAGAGTGATTTGAGTCACCCTTTTTATTATTATTATTATTATTATATCATGATTAGGTAGGATCGAGTCCCCCGTAAATGACTATATGATCGGGTGCTTAAGTCACCTTGGTATATGTTGGAGGGTTTGAGTCCCTCATATACATATATATGATATTATTCTCCAGTTCATGTGTCCATACATACTGGGGCCCGCCAAAGGGGTGAGAAATAGGGCGCATATAGCCCGTGCGTACTATTATGTGACGGTTAACCTACACAATCCAGGATAAAGTATTGAAAAGCATGTTAAGACTTGTTCCCTATCTCGACATATGATCTATATATTTATGTATATACATTTGATTATGTGTGTTGGCTTTTGAATGATTTTAAACTATTGATCATATCATTATATTATCCTTATCCCCGAGTTACATACTAGAGTTCACCCTGATAACCTTCTCCGGATGCTGTATCTCCATACGATGCAGTAATTCCTCATACTTCTACTCTTCCTGCTCAGGGACTAGGTGATCCTAGGACAGATTTTGAGTCCGATTAAGCTGGTGAGCTTTCATACTTCGGAGGACTCCATCTTATTCTATAGATTTATGAATTTAGTATTCCTTTGGTCTTGGTTTGGGTTATGGTCGGGGGCATGTCCCTTCTGGGTATTCTTTGGTTTTAATTAGAGGCTCTGTCAGACTACTGTGGGCATAGGCGGTTTTGGTATTGGTATTGGCATTAATACTGGTATTGATTGGTTCTCTGGTTGTGGACGGTTGGTATTGGCTATAGACTTATTATAATGTCTTTAAATTGATAATCTCTTATCATGTTTTATATTCGGAATCCAGCCGACCTTAGGGCGTGGTGTGTTTGGTTTTGTTAGCTGAAGGGAGTGATCTCAGATCCACACAGGACTTGAGATACCTATTACGACCAGGCCCTGGTTTGGGTCATAGTAGGTTATAGTATTGACAACGATCGTTTATACGTTAACGGGTGTAATTAGAGTGCTATCAAGATTTTGGTGACGTTGCTCCAGAGTGAAACATTGTTTTCATTCTTGTAGTGTTTCTAGTCACTTGGGTTAGCTGTAGTGTTTTATTTTATATTGCTTGTTGTTTTTGTTCATTCTCAAGGTGAGGATAATACTATACACGATAATATGAGACAACACGGTAGTAATATTAGTACATTTGATGGGCATCTTGAGGATATGGATCACCTCAGAGATGCGGGTAGAGCTAGGGCACCGATGGAAGGAAATAGAGTGTTTCAAGTAACAAGCGTGATTCTTTATTTGCTTCAAATGAAAGCATTATTTTGAGGTCAAGCACATGAGAATACCAATCTACACCTGAAGAATTTCATTAATGTGTGTTCTCCATTAAACGTTGCCTATATATCTCAAGAAATTAATTCATTATGTATTTTTCCATTCTCATTGACGGGAGAAGCAATCATATGGTTACGATCTTTGACTAGGGGATCTGTCACTTCATGGTTTTAGCTCACAGATGCATTTTTGGATAGGTACTTTCCTTCTTCGAAGATATGGCCACTAAGGGATGAAATCATCAACTTTTGTGTGCTTAATATCAAACCATTATATGAGGCTTGGCAATGATTCAACAATAAGATAATGCAATGCCTAAATCGTGAGGTCCCGTAAAAATGCTTCTTCAAATCTTCTATCGATCTTTGGATCAATTGAAAAAGACAGTAGACGATAATGCATCTGGAGGATCTATTATCAAACAATCTTATGATGTTGCAACAACTTTCTTTGATCAAGTGACCAAGGAAAGTAGAGGTTGGAACACAAGAGATGCCAAGGTAGCCATGGGGACTCCCTCCGCATCTTTTTTGTCTTCGAGAATGTTGTTTTCTTATTTTACAGTGTTTTTTTCCTTTCACTCTTTTATTAGGCTTTGATAGAATCCTTTAATGCATTGAAAAATAGAAACTACTATTATGACTTGTAAACTTAATCTTAAATAGTATATTTATGTTTTCTTTCTCTATTCTAAATTACTAGTTTCACCCAGCCCGTGCTAAGTTCGGGCCCAAATTCAGAATAGAAAAATAAAATATTAATTTATATCATATTTTTATTTATAATTAATCTTATTTAATGAAATATTAAACATGCCTTTTTTATAAGTATTCATAATTATTTAAGTTCATAATCATATAATTGAATAATTTAAATTAGAATATTGTTTTTGAGAAATAAATATATTGTCAGAGAATTAGATATATAAATAATTCTTGAAGATAAATAATTTCTGAAGATAAGTATATAAATAATTATGATTTGACAAAAATAATAAATCAAAAAATATGATACTTTTATGAATTTGTTAGTATAGAAATCTTTTTTTCTTCTGATAGAATTATTTATTTCAACAAATATTTCTATCACTTTAAGGCCCAACATTTAACTCTGATGAGTTGGAACATTCAAGTAAACTTATCAGTAGCAATTTTCGATACTTTTCTTGATCCATATAGCTACAGATATTGAAAAAGATTTCTTTCTTTCTGAAATGGTCAAAAATAAATTTTGATACCATGCTATCCAAAAAATATATACGCATCATGATCAGGATGAGTTTCGAGGATTAATTTCCAAAAAGGACATCTCACAGAGAAGTGAAACGGCTATCTCCATAATTATATAAATCAAAATTTCAATTTCTAAACCAATAGCTTAATCTAGTGAAAGTGTAAATACCACCTCTTTTCCTTTATATAGAAGTACATCAACATCTCCGGTCTCTTCTCAAGATGAAGAGCCTTTGTAAAAAGAAAAGAGTTACTCTTACTATATTTTGACGATGCTAAGATACGTGATATTTGTGGAGTATGCCTATGCTCCAAGATGCATTCAATAGGGCCGACACATTAATCTTCTTGGTCTCTCAGCTCTACCGATCTAAGAATTATAATCAGCAGTCATATAGTGGGACGTAATCATTTGTAAATATATGTCCTTGAAGAAAGCTAGGCAAAGGGTAGAGAATGAGAAAGGAGATGCAAAAAAATGCACCTGTTGCCGAATAACAGTCAATATTTCAGCATCAACACGACAAATTTCACTATGTATCTTTTGCATAAGGGGCTCAACGCCAGATAGAGATGCTTTTGCACAAATGTGTCAACTGATTATTTCAAAAAGGGACATGATTGGCTAAGATCGGCATGTTTAAGCTAAAGAATGAGAATGACCCCGGGTCTTAATTATATTCGAGACATGCCATTGAAAAATTATAGTAATTGCTACACCTACAGCTCTAAAATTTTGAAAGTTATAAGCCTTACTCAGTGGATTACTAGTAAAATCTTAATTCTTACATTTTGGACTTTTTCGTTGTTATTAAATGAACATAGACCATAATGCAATTATATTGCTACTTCACAGTTCTATCTAATGCGCCTCGATATCAAGGCAAGGAATGTAATTTTCAACAAAATCTTAAGAAAACTATATTTTCTAGACATGTTTAAGTCCACGAGATTCATTGGTACAAATAAATAATAAATGGACTTTACGAATTCCAATACTTGTCCCTAAACTTTATTTATTATACCTTTTGTTTACAGAAATTACACATGTTATCAATGGATTCACAGCAGTAATGCCCAAAGTAAAAGAAAAAGGAGCAGAAAAACTGATTTCACTAGGAAAGAAAAATAATTGTTGAAATGAATCAAAGACAAATATGAATTCAGACAAAATAATTCGGACAAATGACTACTACATCAGATTCAGATGGAAGAAATGAAGGAAAAAAAAAAGGAAAATGTGAACAAGTAAAATACCTATGGGAAACATTTGGTTGATGTAATCCAACGTATTTTGCTTCTCCATGATAATTCACTGCCAAGGACAGATCACAAAAGACTATTCTGATTATACCATCTTTACATTCGCCATGGATTTCAGCCATAAAATTCTTAGAGTTAAGTTTAAATAAAACTTTTCTTTCGTGTTAATATATTGAGCTCTCAAAATTTCTAATTTCCCTCTCATGTATCTCGGGATATACTCAGCTGAAAATTTCTCTGAAGAATTAAAGTTGAACTGTTCAATATCATAATAGGAATACTAAATTAGTACAAGTCCTTTATGATCTGGAAGATTCAAATATTGAAAATATCATGCATAACAGCATAAGGCTCCAGCAAGTTAGATTCTTGGCAGGCATATATGAACCAAAATCCACATATGCATATCATAAGGTCCTTTTTGTATAGTTTACTTGATGAGTCAAGCTCAACTATAAGCAAAAATAGAAATCAAATATAAGAAAAAGGGTTGGTGTATTCATTGAAATTTTTATTAGTACCTACGTGTAGTTTGAGTGTGGCATTCACTAAGCTTCCCCAGTTTTCTATGTCCATGATCTCCAACCATTATTTCATTTTTGAGTGCGCAAGCTCGAAATTCACTAAGAACACAACCAATTAAGCCTATAACAAACACCAAAGAAATAATTTTTCATGTATATAACTTATGAAAAACTTGCATACCATCATCCTCACTCTCTATTTCGGTGTCAACTTTATCTTCACTAAAATCATACACTTTAGTTGCAATATTCATCCACTTATTAAGGAAATAATATGCTTAAGCAAATCAAAGGGCATTAATCATGAGATCATACCTTTAGCTATCAGAGCTTTTAGAACATCCCCTAGTAGACTAAGTTTGTACTTCTTCCCAGCAGAATATAATCCATTGGGCAACTCCATGGAAATATCAAAATCTCCCCCTCTTGTGAAAAGGTTTGATACAAAAGATTCAAATGGCTCTATAGTTGACCCTGATCACAGAGTAGAAGCTGAGAATAGTAAGTTTTGCACTCGTTAACAGAAACAATATCCAAGTCTTTAACTTAGCATAGCAAAATCATCCAAAGAAAGGTAATTCTACAAAAAGAACTCAGAGCTTCACTGAGTTAGCATCTAATTTACAGGTAAGCAGAAATTCAAAAGACTAAACAGAGTTATTCATCATATTGAAATTATCTTTAACTTGAACTGCTTTCCTTAAAGTTCATTCCAGTCCATCAAACTATTCAAGTTATGATGCAAAAGATTTATAGACAAAGCAAACCATTACAATAATATACCATCCCTTTTGGTTGTAAGGAATTACAACAGATCCAACAAACATAGTATGGAGTCCAAATATAAATACCGTGAATAGCATAACGTAGTCTGATTAATAAGGATAGACATAAAGCACTTTACGCTTAGAATGAGTAGTAATCATAAAAGGACAAGATACAATAGCAATCAAATAGATATAAGAAAAATCAGGGTATTTACAAACAACTAAGGATGAGTTGGAAACAGACCTGAGCGGCACCAAAAATTGGGTTTGGAATTGAATTCCTCGTTTCCACCTTCAGGTAAACCTTGAACCTACATATCCTTTTCTTTTTAGCCAATAATCTGTTAGGGTAGATAATAGCTTGACCTTGTAATCATGCCATAAGACTACATAGAATTTCTTTTATATGGCCAGTTCAAAGAAAAGCAGAAAACATGTGTGGACATGTTGACAACAGAACCATAAGAGTTGTGTAAGAACATTATCTTATAAGCAAGTGTAATCGCCTTTCTAGCAATTTTTTCAGGCATAAAAAATTCAGATATAAGCCCCAATTTCTGATGTAGAAGTTTGTTTTTAACATATAAGAACCCAAAATATGGGTAAACTGGTGGTTTAAGCCTAACTCATGAATTAGGATTGAAGCAAAGTTACATGCCTTTAGATTATTGTTTCACAAGATTCATCCAGTTGCAAGTTAGGCACATATCACAATATGGAAAGAAACAGGTCTATAACTATATACAAGTTACTTGCCAAAGTCACTTTGCCTATTGGAGAAAAATAATGTCTAACAAGTAATAGCTTACTACAAATCATCTAACCAAAACCCATTCATTACTTAACAATGGCTTTCATCTTAATTTCAAAACTTAATTATGTAAAGAAATTTCTTACATAACTCACTTAGCTAAGGGAAGTTGTTTACCTATTACGGATTGTTAACCAAATACATCCTACATGACCATCTTTCCTGTAAAGACATCACGCGTATGCTTATTTACCTGAACAAAATCTAAATTAAAGTTATCCAAAAGGATATGTGCTTGAACCAACTCTTTAACAACATGTGCAGAAGGTTATCAAAATTTTCATGTCAATTCGAGGTGTCATTATTCCTTAGAATTATCACTTATCAGGCTGACAATATAATAACAGTAAAGAAGCTTGATCAAGAAACATGTTTTATGTGTGTATCTTATAGATTTATAATCAAGAAACAACAATATTTATATGTGAATCTCACCTGAAATTGTACCATGAAGAATGTAGAAAAGTGGATAAAAAGTTGAAAGGACTCATCCAAAAAGATAGCTAACAGAGATTTATATAGAGAGGAGAGAGAAAGGTAAAAAGAATTTAATAGCACTGCTTAGCATTAAAAACCCTCCATACAATATCTCATGTTTTAAAGTTCAAAGCAAGAGTATATAAACTAACAAATAAGTTACAGATTGAAAAAATTTATTACCTGGAAACTATTAATGCTCTCCTTTAAGTTGACGTGCTTTCCAGGGGCTCCTGTGAAAACTTCAGCAATGTGAAAAGGCTGGCTAAGGAACCTTTGGATTTTACGTGCACGGGCAACAGTCATCTTATCATCTTCAGTAAGCTCATCCATACCCAAGATGGCAATAATATTTTGAAGATTCTTGTAGTTTTGAAGAACTTTCTGTACTCCACGAGCTATATTATAGTGATCTTCTCCCAAAATATAAGGTGAGAGCATATGAGATGTAGAATCAAGTGGATTAACGGCAGGATAAATACCAAGCTCGAAAATTTGGCATAAAAGGGAACAAAAAGACCAAAGTTAAATCAACTCCATCAACTGAGAAAGTTTATAAAGTTACAGCACCAGATCAAACAATGGCATCATACCTGACGGGATAAGACAGTTGTGGCATCCAAGTGAGCAAAGGTTGTAGCAAGAGCAGGATCTGTCAAGTCATCAATAGATACATAAATAGCTTGAACGGATGTAATAGAACCTTTCTTGGTGGTGGTGATATGTTCTTGAAGACCTCCAAGATCCATAACAAAAGTTGGTTGATAACCAATAACAGATGGGATACAACCAAGCAAAGCAGATACTTCTGAGTTAGCCTATTGCAAAACAAGATGCAGATAACATTTAGCACCACGGTCAAGATTTATAAATAAGCAAACTCTGCATATGGAATCATAGAGGAAATCCTACCTGAGTAAACCTGAAAATATTATCAATAAAGAGAAGCACATCCTACCCCTCAGCATCTCAGAAGTTGTCAGCCATGGTCAAACCTGTAAGTCCAACACGTGCACGAGCACTAGGGGGCTCATTCATTTGACTATATACAAGGGTACACTTGCTTTCACTCTGTAATAATTGAGGTCATAATGTGTCAGAAACATACAAGAAAAGCACTATGAGTTGAAGAGGCAGATCAAATAATTTTGATCAAACTAACTTGCTTCTCGCCAAGCTTGATAACACCACTTTCAATCATTTCTCAGTAAAAATCATTAACCTCTCGAGTACGCTCACCAACACCAACAAAGACAGATAAACCACCTTTAGAGCCAAGCAACCCAACTAATCAGCTTTGCAGTGACTTTTATATGACATTTATAAAGAAGTAAAAAGAAACCATTCCTAACCATGTGCTTTTGTGACATTGTTAATCAGTTCCATAATAAGCACAATTTTCTCGATACCAGCACCACTAAACATCCCAATTTTTCCTCCTCTTTGGTATGGATCAAGAAGATCAACAACCTAATCGAAAGCATAAAAATGATAGAGTCATCATTACTGAGTCTAATAAAAAGAAATAACATATTTTATGTGTGTATCTTACAGATTTATGATCAAGAAACATCTATTTTTATGTGTGAATCTCACCTGAAATTGTACAATGAAGAATGTAGAAAAGTGGATGAAAAGTTGAAAGGACTCATCCAAAAAGATAGCTAAAGTTTTGAAACATCTACCAAAGGAAAATTAAGAAGAGTCTCTCGTTGGACAACGAATTACCAATTCATCTAGAATTTAGAACCGAAAGAATGAATCAACATTTATTCATACCTGTTGTTTGTGTAGAATGAGTATGAGGAAGAAGAGCGAGCATTTTGGGAAGAAGATTGATATAGCATACTGTTACTTATAGTAGTGTAGAACAAGCTCTTCTTCTATGAAATCTAAACCCAGGTAGGAAAACATTTTTTTTCACACACTCAGAAATATGGTATTGATAAATCCATCAAAAGATTCATCTTCTTGAAATCCACAAAATAACCTGAACACCACTTCAAAAATCAATGTAATTTTTCCTTAATCTATGAATCCGAGTCTAATTGTAGAGGAAAAAAATGTAAAATCCAATTTAGAAGAATTAAATCTGATCTTCTTCCATTGAAAATTATTGAGGATGGAGAAAAGTGAAATAGTATACAATAGTTTATATGGACTGAGTATAAGAAAGATGGATTGTTCTAGAGCTAGAGGTAGGATATTTGCTAGTGTGAAATTACTTTATTACCCTTGGTCGTCCCTTACTCCCATTTCTATATAGTAGAAATTAGAACATTAATTTAGAGTCTTAACACAAATTAACTTAACAATAACGAATAAGGACATTAAATAGTAATTCAATTACAGTAATACATTACTCATGTACGTGTCATATTTATTTTCTTACACGCCCTTTAAAGAATAAATTTTTCTTTCCATTATATTATTAATTTACTTTTTTTATGTCCACTAAGAAAAATAGTAAATATAAGATATTATCTATTAAGTTGCCCTATTTAGTATTTATATTTAAAAAAAAAAGATTTTTTAAAAGATTTCAACGGTGTAGTAAAAAATTATTACAAACTTTAATTTCATGTTAAAAGTTATTTTGGCGTAATTTTTTTCAAGTTAAAGTGATTATTTTTAATAAATAAAAGAAGTTATAATAAAAGGCAATCCAATAAATAACAAGAAAAAAACCAATTACAAAAGGTCAAAGGGAAATGGTTTTAACAAGAAGAGAGCAAAAATGAAAATATACAAGAAAAGAAAACCATCAATGCACTACAAATTGGACATGTGTAGCAACTTTGCTTTAAAAAAAGAGTAAAATATCTAAAACATCCTTGTGAGAACTACCAAACTTGTATTCTCCCTTGTACATAAGTAATATATAATTTATAATTTGGCCCAAAACGTTTTATGACCTAAGCTCATTTTATCCAAGTCCTAATTATTTCACTCTAGCCTCTATGTTAGGAGCTCACTTCTCATATTATTTTCAGTAGCTTAAGCCTTGAGAGCCATTGCTCAACAGTGATAAAAAATCAACAATCACTGATGACGAGAAGCAACCGATCGGAACGGTATTTTTTTTAGCTCCTCACAGATTCTCTATATTTTCTTTCGAATATTATTTGCTTGAGAATTGATTAATGTATAATGCATTAATCATTTATCAGAGCTACAGTGCTAGTGCCTAGTGGCTAGTGTTGCCTTGTTGATTGTTGCTAAATTTTTTAAGTCTTTTTTAGTATCTTATATTTTGATAATTTAGTGTTTATTTTATTTTATTTTTTATTTGCACAGAAAATTATTTTAAAATACCAAATCAAAATAACATTTAAAGAGTCAAATTAAATCAAATTAATTTAATCTAATATTTGACGCACATTTTTCTAAAAATCAAACAATCAAAAGCTCACACTTTAGAAAAAAGCATGATCCTACGTGCAAAATAGCAGGGGTATTTCGGTTAAATATTTATACGCAAAAGGCCATTGATAATAAAATTGCTACGGAAGGGGCAAATTAGCATAATTTTTTTTATTAATTTTTCACCCGGGGTTTGGTATCCACGTTGGAACCCCGATTAATTCAGATCGCGTATTGCAGAGCTCATTCTGGGGGTGGCGCTCCCAATAAAATTTTCTCCATACCTAGAACTCGAACTCGAGACCTCTGATTAAGGGTATAGTAGTTCCACCATTACATTACAACCTATGTTGCACAATGCTAGGATGATGGTTTTTCACGGTATGATATGATATGATTACTAGGAGAACTATGTTTGTTTTTATTGTTTCTTAAAATGTATGGTATAGTATGGTATGATTTAATTTCATGATGGTATGGTATGGTATGATTTAATTTCATGATTTAGTAACCATGAAAATCCTCACTTTATGTAACCACCGATTTGATGGTATCCCATGATTTCTTTATTTTATTTTTCAAGTATGCCCTTACTTAATATTATATAATATTACTTTATCCTTTATCCTGTATTATTTAACTTCATCTCCTACCCCGACCCCCATCCCACCCTCGAAAAAAATATAGTTTTTTAAAATGTCATTTTAAAAATTTTTAAAAACTTATTCTTATCTCACTCTCTACCTTTACCCCCACACCCACAATCCATTTTTTTAAAAAATTTATTGTTTGAAAAATTTCAAAACTTTTTCTTACCCCAACCTCACCCCCACCTAGCAGCACCATCTTTTTATTTTTTAAATTTCACACTCCCTATCAGCCTCCTGCTCCGTCCTCTCCACACAATTTTATTTAATGTATTTCATAAAACAAATTCAAAACTTGTATTCTTACTTACCCTTTACCTCGCCCCCCACCCCACCCCACAAATAATTTTTATTTTTAAAATTAATATTTTTTCTTACTCACCCTCTTATTGTATTCATTCTCATTATTTTGTGTTAAATATATAAAAATATTTTTAGAAAAAAATTTTCTATTGTGTAACGAATACAAGAAAATAAGTAAAAAATAATTTACTTTCCTAACTTTTCTATTTGGGGATTTCATACTGAACACTCTCGTAGTATACACAAAATTTGCATTCAAATTTTGTACTTGTCGTTGATGGTCACGTCTTTAAAAGACCAAAATAAAATGAAATTTGTTACTGTAAAAAATGAATTCGATTATATTTAATTTGATCTACTCTTTTATTGATTTTTTTTAGAGTTAACATGAATTTTAACAATTTTATATATTTACATGGTATAATTTGTGATAAATTAGCAAAAAGAAAAATTTTTTATTAATAAATTTAATATTTATAATAATTAAAGACATTTTAATAAACTTTCTAGTTATGATACAATATCATATTATCAAACCATCATCCAAACAAACACTTGTGGCAAATTAGCAGGGTGAAAATCATTTTACCCATCAAGTTTACTTTAAAAATCAAACTCCCCCTCTACTTTGAATAATAAGCATTCCCCTTTTATTTTGACAATGTCTATTTTAATCTTGGCACTAGCAATATCTTCTTATAGTATACATTATTTATTTAAGTTAAGTATTTATATATTTTTATTTAAATTTTTTAGTTTAACCATTTTAATGAACTTTGTCACAAAAGTTAATGTTATTTTTTATGATTATTATTTTATTGAGATAACACACAAGTATTTTTTCCCCAAAAAGGAGTATAAAAATATTCTGATACTTGATGGCCAGATCAATAAAAATGAGTTTAGGTGGTAATAGGTCCCCTTTAAAGTTTAAGTATGTCATACCAACTTCAGATATAGTTTAGGGATACCTTGTACTTTATCTCTTATTTTACATGCATTAAGTGTTATATATATATATATATATATATATATATGCACATGAGTTTCAATATACTTCCTCTGTTCTTTTTTACTTATCACTTTGCATTTTTTCAGGTCAATCTGCATAAATTTTGACAAATATTTTAAGATATATTTTTCATTTTATTAATATGAAGAAGGATTGCAACTTATAACATTTTTCATATATTTTCTGATCATCTAAATTTTAAATTTAAATATTAAATTATATATCTTAAAATGTTGGTCAAAGTTCATATAGGTTGACTTAAAAAAGCCAAATAGTGACAAGTAAACGTGAACAGAGGGAGTATATATTTATAATATAAGTAAACTTTTGAATTAATTTAGTATAAAATATATCTCCATTTTTGTTATATGTTATTATATTACATGCATTGGAATATGTTTATAAAATTATTTTTATTTGTTATTTTCACTAGTATGAATAGATATTACGGTTTTAATTATTATTAATAAATAAATTTGTATATCATGGTCATTTATTTCATTTAGAACATCACTAACTTATATACTTAATATATGTTTCTCACTTTTATCTAGAAAATAATTTTCTTTTTATTTACAAAAATTTACTATATATATTAAAAATATAATAATTTTAAGAGGTAAAAAAATAAAGATTAATAGTGTAAGGGTAAAATAAGTATTTAAAAAAGACAAGTAGGAAAAAAGGAACAATACTTATTGTTTAAAGTTGAGGGGAGAGTGATTTTTAGGGTGTGTTTGGTATGATGGAAAATATTTTCTTGGAAAATAAGTTGGTTTTCTACTTATTTTCTCATGTTTGGTTAGTGAGTGGAAAATATTTTTGGTTTTCTACTTATTTTCTCATGTTTGGTTGGTGAGTGAAAAATATTTTTCGAAAAATATTTTATGGTGTTTGGTTGGTGAGTAGAGACTACTTTTTAGAAAAATATTTTCTAGTGTTTGATTGGTGAGTGAATTTTTTTTTTTTAGAAAATACTACTAACTGTTAACTAGTATATCAGCACCTCTAGCAACTCAACAACTTGTAAGAACTAATTTAAGCATAACAAATACTATCAATATTGAATACTAAAATATAACAATCACTAAATTTAAACAACTATTAATTAGCAAATATAGGAGACACTTTTCAATATTTTGTCAGGACAAATGGAACGACAAACTTATTCAACCCCGTGAAACAAGTTACATCGATGACAAAATGAAATATGCAATTAGCAAAAGTAACATAGGTAAATCTTCCTCTATGCATATGAAAATAACAATACATTCAACGAATATTGAAAATGAAAAAAATTCAGGCTTCACTATTTTTTATTTCAAGCAGTAAAAAATTGAAGTAAAGCACAGTGAAAAATATTTCTGAGTAATGTAAATTTTTGAGAAATGTGAATATTTTGAGTCATGTGAATATGAGTGTTGTAGGGGTGAGGAAGAGGGGTGGAGGTAGGATCATTAGTCACATTTGTCATTTTCTGAAAAATAACTTTCTTGGCCCATGAGGAAAGTCAATTTCCCTCAAATTGAGGACAATGAGAGGGAAGTCAATTTCCCTCAAATTGAGAAAAATGAGTTGTTGTAGAAAATATTTTTTAAACATTTAATTGCAACCAAACAAAGAAAAATAGGAAAATATTATAGAAAAATATTTTTCAGAAAATATTTTCCATCATACCAAACACACCCTTAAAGTAAAATTGTGGGGGAAATGATTTTCACCCCAAATTAGCGTAATTTAAAATTGAGGGGGAAATGATTTTCACCCCAAATTAGCATAATTAATTTGCTTCTACAATGGTTTGTGTACTTTTTTCCTTTTTTCTTTTTGGTACTTTTAAAGTCTTTTTTTTTTCCAGTTTATTCTCGTGTCCCACTTCCACGTATTTAATGAGGCCAAAATTGGAAAATTAAGACGCCCAACCTTCTTTTCACCCTTTGCAGTCTGGCTATTTTCTGTTTTCCCCTCTTTGTGCCAGCAGCTTAAGGACTCGTTTATTTCTAGGAGAAAAGAAATCCTTGGGGACTATGATGTCTCGTTGTTAATTCGGTCGAAAAATTTCAGTTTATTGGTTGTAATTAGGGTTTTTTCCAGAGCAATTTCATTGAAACTTTTGTTGCTTCAGACAGTAAAGGATTTAGGGTTTTTTGATGTAAGTTTTTTTTTTTTTTTTGTATTAGCAATTTTCATGCATTGTTCTTTAAGTGACTTTTATGATATTTCTTGTAATCTAATTGGAAAATTACCGTTTGATATATTTGGTGACAAGATGGAATTTTGATTGAAGATGTAATTCTTGCATTGTCTGAGCGGGATTCGGTTCTTGAAATTGAGCTAATCTTAGCCCTCTGATTTTTGGTTTTGTTCCAATGTTTTATAGGAGGGTGTGGAGTTCCCGAATTAGGATAGAAAGGTAGTGGGTCGTGTGGAGCGTTGGCTGTCGTAGTAATAGCCTTATTTTTGTAGTGTATTGCTTTTGATTTCCTTTTTTATATGCATTTATTGTGTTTCAGTTATTGCACTATGTTGTTGGTGTTGCTGCAATTGTTTTCTTCAGTGTCGTTTTCTCCCCTATCACATCTACTTTGATTTGATGTACTCGAGCCAAGGGTCTTTCGGAAACAACTTTTCTACCTCGACGAGGTAGAAGTAAGGTCTGCGTACACTCTACCCTCCCCAAACCCCACCTGTGGGATTTCACTGGGAGTATCGTTGTTGTTCCAATCGTTTTAATATAATATGACACATATTGCACAATTGGAAGGTTTAATATTTTTTTTTTTTTGGGATGGTGGGTGTTTCAGTCTGAAGTTGGTTTTTGGTTAATATGTGAATTAGATAAAGTATTGATAATTATTTCTACATTTTCAGCATTGAGACCATAGTTTCTAATTATCTGGGGTTTAATGATACTACGGTTTACTGTTGTTATTTTTGTTATATTCCTTCAGAACATATATGCAGATAGTAAACCTTTGTGGTTAAACAAATTTAATGAAATTTTCGTACTTTTCTTTTCTAGTTAAGAAGAAGAAAAGAAATCTATGACCTTTGATTGATTACTGTTGCAGCCAAACCTTATCTTGTCGGTCAGACTGTATTGATTTAGAATATTGAATATTCAGGCATTTGTTTTTAAAGCTAATTTTTGTTGAAGAAAGTATTTTGATGTAGGAATTTAGTAATTTCTTTTTGTTTTGAAGAATACGGCATGTAGACATGGGCACAGCTAGGGGGCCAGGGTGTGGGGGGTCGTAAGGGAGGTTTTTCCGTACCCCTTCGCTGGAAAATTACACCTATTTATACAAGGTCATTTTTTTTTTGTGTATATATAGTAGCTGTTGAATCCCCTACTAAAAATTCTTGGCTCCACCACTGCATGTAGGTGAACTGGTGTGGGTGGGGAAAGCTGTTTTACTGGTCCAACTGAATGAAATGCTTCACAGGATAACTGTTTTGTTAGACTGTTAAATATGGCATAATTCTGCCAACTTGAGTAATTTGTATATAGCTGATTAAGAGATGGTATCACTATCATGCTCTTCATATTTTTTATCTTTCTTAATTGTCATCAGGAGGTCTTTCTTTTCTCATGCCTGTTGTTTATAGTGTGGATAATGGGTACTACAAGAATAATCTGCATTGATTTATGATTTACTGTTTACAGCTGAACGGATGGCTAGTGATACTCGGTCTGGGAGGAAAAATAAGGATACTGAGAGCAATAAATCAAAGAACAAACAGTCTGATAAAGGTTCACTAAGTTCTGGCTCTGGGAAGACAGATAAATCCAGTTTAAGAAGGTCAGGTCGAGAAACAAAGCAAGCAGCTTCAAGCCCATCAAGTACAACGAAGTCCAAGCGTCTTGAGAAGCAGCCACCAAGCCCGCCAACTGTTAAGAGGAGAGCTGGATTAATTGAGAAACCGAATTCTCCAAGCCCTTTAAGAAGGTCTGACAGGGGTAAGAAACCTGCCTCATCCAGTTCGTCAAGATCAAGTTACTTGGGAAGAGGATCCGATTCATCTGTCAAAAAGAAGGAAAAAAGAGAGAAAAGTGTGAAGGAGCTGATAATGGAAGCTGAAAGTTATAGCACTAGCAGGGAAAATGGTGCAGCTTCTGTTGGCTTGAAAAGGAAGACAATGGATGCCCGTACTTATAAGGCATTGTTCAAAAAGCAAAGAAAGAGATATATTGCACCAGGTAGACTGATCTCCCTCTTGTAGCTCTCATCAATTCTATAACAAGGGCTACACTTTCTTGTTAATTTATTCCTTTGTTTCCCCTCAAAGTTGTCTTAATTTTTCAGTTAGACACCTTAACTGAAGTCATGACATATTGACCAGCAGATTTATGTGCATAATCTGCCTATTAGATTGGAGACACCTCGAGAAAGTTAAAAAAAAATTAAAACGTGTTATCGAGACACAGTTACATGGTAAAGAAGCCAATGAAACAACAACACGTGGCATCCCAAAATATTTTAAAAAGCATTTGAGCCAAAAAGATTTAAAAATCTCCTTTCGCCGCCCCTTCCCCTTAGGGGAGAATCCACGATTTCAAGAAGTTAAGTGCATTATTACGAAGAGGTGAATTCAGGATATAAATTTGATGGGCACCTTTGGTTTGTTAGTATCAAACTCATTAAGCATTCGAATTTATAGGTTTTTAATTTTTGACATATATATCTGAACTCATGTCAAAAGCCGGGATCCATTAAGTCCATTGACTATGTACATCCTTAATTGCTACTAGTTTTGATATTTCTTGGTTTAATTGTATAAAATTTTTCCGTGACAAAAGTAGAGTAGGGATTTTGATGTGTTAGACTTGGATATTTTGGAAGAATAAACCAAACAAAGGAAGAAAAGAAAGTAGTAAATTATAACGCAAGGACATGTCTATTCCCATGGTTTGGCCCAATTTCTGAAAGGTAAAGGAAAAATCAACAAGCTGAACATAGGATTTGACCCCCCGGCCAACTTAGAGTGGTGTACCCAATAACCACGACTCTTTTAGCTTGGGTGCACACACACACACATATATTTAATGAGGTATGTTGGAAAAAATAGCATCACTCTACATGATCTAGGGAGGGGAGCATGGATGCAGGTGAACTCAAGTCCCTGCCTAGATATGTCACTGCCTTCCCTCATCTCAGTTTTATCTTTTCTGGGGAGTAAAGTCTGGTATAAGTTCTGGTGCTTCAGGTATGAGGCCAAAAATGCTTTCCGTTGCCTGTTTCTGTTGTGTAGAGGTGTAGTGCATATTCATATCTGTTATGGGGGCTGCAAGTGGCATTTAGTGGTGGTAGCAGGAGGGGTTTTACAAGAAAATGGAGCAGTCCTGGTCTTTTAGGTGAATGGGGCGTGCATGTGTTTTATGTACTATATATAGTCTGTCGCAGGATGTCATCACTCCTTAGTCTCCAAGGGTTAACAGTAGAAGTTATTTGCAGTAGACGAGTAGTTATTTCTTTGTATTAATTAATTGTAGTTTCTTAGTCCAGTGGTAGTTACTTCTTTGTAGTAATTTGCAGTTTCTCATTCCAGTAATATTAGGAAGTATTTCCTAGTTTATAGGGGTAGTTATCTCATCATAATTGTATTTAAACACTATGTTTATTCTATGAAAGGTAAGAAGAAAATTATAAAGTTTTTGAGTACTTCAAACTCAAGAGACTGCAGGTTCTCTCTTAATGAATCAGCACCATAGGTCGTAGAAAGAAAACATTACATTCAATATTTCAGCATCCTATAACTAGATCCATATCCGGGGCCTGTAACTCAGATGGTGTTTTGGATTTGTGTGCTCAGAGTATCTATGGATGGAGTGTAAGAGAATCTCAGGTGGTATGGGTTTCAAGAAGGTGCGGTGAAGGCGAGTTTTTATTGTTCCGTCTTAGCTGAAGAAATTATAAAGATGAGTCTTGGGTATATGTGGGTGTTGCTATGAGAGGAAGGTAAGTGTTGTGTTTGAGAGGTTTTAGAAGCTATGATGTTTTGCTGTTTTTGTTTTTGATTGGAGTATGGACAGTGTGGAATTTTCTGGTGGTGGAAAGGAAGTATTTAGCGATGCTGTGTGCTTCAGGTGGTTGAGCGAGGACGACTTATTGTCTATCATAACAAATGATGATGACTGAAGAAGCTAGAAAAGCCTCAAGTTGGCTTCTAATGGCAGTGAAAATGGTGAATCTTTTAGTGTTTTTTTATTTCTTTTTCTGATTGGTCCTTTTAGGGGTTTTTGGGAGATAGAAGTCAAAATGCTGAGAGAGAAGAAGCATGAGAAAAGCAAAAATAAAAATGAAATAGTTATGTATTTTGCTTGTATTGACATGTGTCATTGGATATGTACATGCATAATTTAAAGTTAGTTATTGTACCATGTTATTAGCTAGTGGTTAATAGGACACATTTTTGACTTAACATTAGGTTTTCCATAGGTCAACCCTCAGATAAGGTGTCTAAATGAAAAGTTGGACAACTTTGTGGGGGCTATCTTTGTATTTTATAATTTCAATGCTGAGAGTGATGTTTTAAAGCTAACTGAATTGGCATTGTCTTATTTTGGGTTTTTTTGAATTGCTGAATTTCTATACTGATGTAGATGCTTTCTCCTGAATAGAAAGTAAGGACAAGTTGGAAAGCCCAAAGAAGTCATCAATAGTTGAAGGCATTGACAGTGATGAGGCAGATTGCAAGCCAATTGACGGGGATAATGGATCTCATCAAAAAGTTGTAAAAGATCTGAAAGAACATCCTGATGCTGTTGCTTCTGCAAGGTCCATTTCTAGCTTAGAAGCTTCTGCAGCAGATGCTTCGGTAAATGATTTAGGGGAATCACCGTATTCAAACCGCAGATGCTGTCCAACAGAAAAATCTGCTGCTCTTCCTGCAGAAAATGGTTCGGAAGTATCTAAAGATGGTTGCACAGTGGGAGAAATTTCTGGTGATTCTGAAATGATTCCAGAGGGTTGCTCTGTGCTTGAGGATAATTTGCATATCGCTGAGTTGACATGTTCCACTTCTACAAATGGTGATATTATCCTGAAGAGTGGTGAAATAGGTACTGCTAATTGTTCTGAGACACATAATGATACGTGTGACTTGGCTGAAGTGTCTCCTCCACCATTAGGTGATCTTGAAAAGCTTGGTGAAGGTGGTACTTGTGCTTCATGCTCTAGACAGATAAGGTGACTTTTCTTCTCTTTCTATTTACATTTTGTTTCTACCAATACTGCGCTGCCATAATAACTTGACTTTAGCATAGTGAATCATCACATTTAAAACTTAAAAGTACGATGTCCTTTAGATATTTTAGGTGTCACTTATGCTAAGACTCAAACGTATTACATGCAGGTCAATGTTGCACTTGACTTATAAAGTATTCTGGAGATGACACCCAAAATTTCTCTCTTCATAGTGCTTTATTTTTATAGGTAACGTTAAAATATTATTGGTGTAAACCAGCAGTAGGAGAAAAGTAGATCCAAAAATTAACGTTACAGTGTGTGTAAAGAACTGAGGAAGTCAACTTAAAACACATTTGCTGTGGCTCTGTAAGAAGTATACACTTGTCTCTAAGATTAACTAAATTTTCCTTCTGTGCCAAATACTCGAACATTCTTTTTTCATATGACCCACCAAATCATGAAGTTCGTGATGGACCTAGAGGATTTAATCATATCCATTTCTTGTGGGTCAAATGTTTAAATGTGTGTAGATCCTGCAAGTGTATTGACCTTAGTTGTGTTGAGATGTTTCCAAGTATTTTGTCAATACCGCACTCAATTGGTGTAAGAATGGATTTGTTTCTCTTTTTTTTTTTGGATATTGTTTTTGTTCATCTAGACTGCTATTTCTTTTCCAAAGCATCAGTTCAGGAATGATAGACAACAATATGCTTCCTAAGACCAAGATGAAGTAGCCCAACTGATCCTTTTTGCCTTTTTGGGATAAAATAAATATTTACTAGGTTTAAACTTTGGCAATGACATCATTGTTCTTGGATTTCTCCGCACTTCTGAATCATCCTATCGCCTTTTATTCATCACATTGGTGATATATTATTACTTTTTAATTTTCTCTTAATCCCTCCCCAGGAGCTTCCCTCTCTGACTCCTTGTTGACTCGAACCCACAACCTTAGAGTTGGAGCTGGAGGGTGCTTACCACTTGAGCAACCCTGTCTCATCTTTTGATGTATTGTTACTTTTGGGCCTTGGATAGATTTATTAGGTTATCAGTCATTCAGTCTGTACTTCCATCTGTAAGAGACAAATTGCGGTTTAAAGCTTCTATGTTTTACTTATGTAGTTGTTTACTGTTTTCCTTTCATAACTTGCAGGTTAAATCATGACTCGCCAGAGGAGGAGCTGTGCTCATGTGCTGGACTGTCGGGCAGGGATTACAGTAACCTTTCTAGTCTCAAGGTTCGTGCCTTTAGACGTGGAGAAGTTGAAGCATCTTGTATTCATAGTAGATGCGAGGGTCGTAAAGACCCAATGAACTATCTAAGTTTACTATAGTATCCATATACAATGTGTGCAACAAGTTTTTCGGTGACTGCAAAGAAAAGCAGTTAATGGTTAATTGGTTATAAGATTGGGAGATTATGGTCAATAAAAAAGGAGAAAGATTTGGAGATTAAACACCAAATACACACATATCCTAGATGATACAACATGTGACAAAAATACAAGAGCAGTTGAATACAACACATATTGTATGGTAGTCAACTTTGAGAAACTTTTCAGTTGTCAAAAACTGGGAAGTCCTAAATCGCCAACTAGCTGTCAGTTTGTTCTTATTATTCTTTTTTCTTTGTAGTATGAGCATCATGTCCTTGCCACTTTCTCTTAACAGGTAATGGGTCATGTTAGTTCAATTATCAGTTATTCTAATTGTTTGTGCTCCACTTCATTTACCAAAGGGGATTTACATATCAGAATAAAGCCATTTTCTGTCATGTGGCTAGCAGCTCTGCATATTCTTGTAACCAATTATTTCAGACTGTTATTTTATTGTTATGAATTGCTTTCTCAATATTTAATAATTTTCTTATGCTCAAACGCATTTCATTTTAGGATAGAGTTGGTTCTGAAGCTGCAAGTCTTTCCGATTCCAGAGAAGGATGCAATATACAATTGAACGAGGCACTTTCAGTTTCTCAAAGGGGCAGTGACGAAAAAATGTGCGCCACATGCAAGCAAGGTGGAAAGATGCTGTGGGTACCATTTGCAATTATGCACAATTATGTGATGGTCAATAAAGATCTTTCATGTCATACTGAGAAAAAAATCAGCTCTACCTAACCTAAACACATTTGCTTTATTCTGTTTTTATTTTGTTGCCAATTTTTTTTCTGGTTAATTAATGGATTGTGGATGCACCCCACAATGATTTTTCCATTTGGGTTATGCATTAATCGTTGTCAGCTAGCACAATAGCCTGGCTTAGAATGGCCATGTTTATGTCTTGATTTTTATCATTTGCACTCAACATACTTTTCAGGATCTGCAATGGAAGAGGTTGCAGGAGATGCTATCATCTCTCTTGCTTAGTTCCTCCACTAGATGATTTTCCACCAGGAGCTTGGCATTGTAACTTGTGTGTCAAGAAAAAGATTGAATCTGGTGTGCATTCAGTGACGGAAGGAGTTGAATCAATTTTGGATGTTAGAGAAGTGGAAGTAGCAGGTGCGAAAGGTTTGATGTAAAAGTTTATTACATAAGACATTTGTACTGGAGCTGTGAATATGAGCTATGACTAGTTATTGACCTGTGTTACATCTTTTAATATTGCTCGCCTTCTGTTGATTCTTGCTCTTTACTATTTTGTTTTCTTCTTTGCTTTTATTTTAGGAACGTATAGGCAGAAGCAGTATCTTGTGAAATACCATGGTCTTGCTCATGCACACAATTGTTGGGTTGCAGAGGCACAGTTGCTTATTGATGCACCATTGCTTATTGCAAACTATAATCATAGGAATCAGGTCGGAATTATTTAGTTGAAGACTTTTATATGTTTTCTTTTTCTTCTCTTCATATTTTCTGCCAACTTGACTAAATGGATAATTATTTGCACAAACACATGCAAAGAATGATATCCATTTATCATAAAAAATACTTTTTTTGGAGTTCTCACGAGTAACAGCTTCTTCATCATTTTAGGATGTGAGGTGGATCTCAGAGTGGACAGTGCCACATCGTCTCTTGAAGAAAAGATCACTGATGTTCTCCAAGCTGAATGGTCAAGATGCAGGTGATAATAACAAATGCCTGTTTGAATGGCTTGTGAAATGGAAGGGACTTGGTTATGAGTATGCTACATGGGAATTGGAGAATGCTAATTTTCTGAAGTCACAGCATGGTGAAAGCCTCATTAAAGATTTCAATATTCGTCGTGAAAAGGCAAAACGGGGAATTGACAAGGTGCTTATTTTCATGATATTACTTGAAAATTATGCCACTGATTTCACTTCTTAATCTGATAAGTGATAAGTATCTTGATGTTGCTAAAGTACTTTTTAGTGCCTTGTACTAGTTGGTTTTGTAACTTATAAATCCTAAATTTTGCTCTAATATGTATGCAACCTCAGTTTCCTGCTGCCATTGACATAAACGGTAGGAAGTCCCTACGCTAAACATAAAATTTTGGTTGTTGTTTGGGGATATTTTGAATGAGTAGTCCAGAAGAAATTTGTTATGTGTTTGTGTGCTTCATGTCATATATATTGGTGGTAGTAGCCGTCAACTTTGTAATATTAATTGCAATCTTCTCTTGCAGCTGCAGAATCAAAAGGGACCACTCGTCAAACTATCAGAACTTTCTGCTGGAGGTTCACTTATAACAGATTCGAATGTGCTGAACAATGTGAACAAGCTACGCGAGTGTTGGTTGAAGTGCCAAAACACCGCTGTCTTTGATGACCAGGTGAGTTCATTTTACAGGATATGCTCTTCTAGGTGGGAAAGAATACTGCTGAACATTCTATGTAGTGCAAATCAATAATGGATGACTGATGGCAGACATGATAGTGAAGCTGGATTCTCAAGCCCTTAGAGATAGTTTTAAGTATATAGGGTTTATGATTCAGGGGAATGGGGAGATTGACGAGGATGTCATGCACCGTATTAGTGCAGGGTGGCTGAAATAGAGGCTCGCTTTGGGAGTCTTGTGATAAGAAGGTGCCTCCTAAGCTTAAAATTAAGTTCTACAGAGTGGCAGTGCGACCAGCTATGTTGTATGGAGCAGAGTGTGAGCCAGTTAAAAACTCCCACATCCAAAAGTTGAAGGTGGCGGAGATGAGGATGTTGTGATGGATGTGTGGACTTAGTAGGAGAGATAAAGTTAGAAATGAGATTATTCGAGAGAAGATGGGAGTGGCTTCAGTGGAAGACAAGATGCAAGAAGTGAGGTTGAGATGGTTTAGACATGTGATAAGGAGGTGCCCGGATGCCCCAGTACGGAGGTGTGAGAGGTTGGCTATGAGTGGTTTCATGCATGGTAGAGGTAGGTCGAAAAAATATTGGAGGGAGATGATTAGGCATGACATGAAGCAATTGCAACTTACGAAGGACATGTCCCTTGATAAGAAGATATGGAGGACGTGGATTAGGATAGAGGGTTAGTGGGGAGGAGTGCGTCCTTACTAGTAGGGAGGAGTGCTTTATGTGTAGTTGTGTCTGTAGTCATAGTGTTACGCATTCTTGTAGTTTTTTGTTCGTGGTGTTTTGGTGATTTCAGATAGATAGTTTCTAGTATTAATCTATGGGTGTCTTGTTTCTTTTATCATTCTGTTGTGTGTTTTTATGTTTTTTGTTTTTTATACTGGTGGTGTTTGTCCTGAGCCGGGGGTCTATCGGAAACCTCTCTACTTCATCTGAGGTAGTGGTATTGGTATGGACTACGTACACTTTTTACCCTCCTCAAAACCCACTTTGTGGGAATTCACTGCGTATGTTGTTATTGTAAAGCAGTTAAAAGGATTTGAATGTCAAGTTTGATTGATAATTTTGAAGTTCTCGTTTGATGCTTGGTCAATGTCATTGTTCCTTTTATGTGCATTTGACTCTTCTTTGGAAACACTTTGTATTCTTGTCTCCCTGCTTGAGCCACAACACCCAGGATCTCTGCTCCAGGCTATTTTTTCCCTTTTATCACTCTTCAAATTCCATAAAGAGGTGCTTTTTCGATTATTTCCTCCTCATTCAGACACCTTTCTTGTTGAATAACATCCAATCTGAATATATATTTTCCTCATCTCCAGATTTCCATAGTCATTTAAGCTCCATTATTTCAATTTCCCTTTGAAAGCGAGAATGTAATCTCGGGTCTTCCTTATAATAAAGGATGAAATATGATCTATTTTGTTCCCTGCTACCACAGTTTGCACTGTGAAACTAATGGAGTATGGTCAGAACAAATGCTGGCCAGGATTTCTTGTTTGATATTCCTGAAAGAAATAAGGAACCTATCAATTCTGGATGATGTCTACCATCTATTCCCCCCAAAACCCCCCACCCCCATGGTTCATGTGTAATTTCTTCCTTCTCTGATGATCAATTAGCTCCATATCTTCAGTGACTCATTAATTTGGTATATCTAGTGCAGTTACTCTATTCAGAGGGGAATCTGACTATGTTAAAATCTCCACCTACCACCCAAGGTCCTGTAAAAAATCATTAGAGCTCTAATTTCCAACCGAACTTCTTGTCTTTAGCTGTCGCAATTTGGAGCATAAGTCCCTGTTCTGTGCCAATTGAAATCCTAAGTTTTGATACTTAAATCTGCATGTCAAAGAATAAGAACCTTCCCCTTCCATATTTTACTGTTCCATATCATTATATTACCCCACATCAATTGTTTTTCTCTTCTGAAACAAAGAAGAAAAGATTACCCCTAGTTCCACTAGCTCCCAAATGCCCACAAGTCCTTATATACTTCTTGGGAGTCACTGTGACTAAAGGTTTGGTCTCTTGTCTCTTTACTTTCCTGAAACTATCGATTTTCATAAATAGAGCTCGTGCGTCCTTTTTACATCCATGCAAATCAACCCCAATTTGTTTGCTTAATTTTATCGCATTCTGATGAAACCATAAAGATGCATCCATTTCTCCCTTTATCTTCTCTCCTGCAACTTTATCTTCAATGGTTCTGCTTCCTCAACTTACCGGATGCCTGTCTATGTAGACTCAAGCATATGCATGTCTTTTTTGTCCCCTATGATGTTAATTTGTGCAGCCTTTACTTCGATGTTAGTCGTGGCATCTTCGTATCATCAGCTTCTTCTTAAATCACCAGCTGCATTGTTTCCTGAAATTGAGGTTGATGGAGATTCTTCTCTTTCTTCGTTATCCATCTTTCCAGAACTTCGTAAGGAGTTCACAAGAGCGGACTTGTTTGCCTCAATTTTAATGAGCACTGTGTCCATTCTGTTAGAGATAGAAGTGGAGACCTAGTTTAATAGCTCGGCTTTAGTAAATCAAATCGAGCCTAATGTGAAACCTTTGTTCCATCACCTCTTTGGGGCACTTGGGTTGTTGAGTTACCCAGAACTCGACTCCTTTAAATATTTGGCCCTCTAGTTGTTGCCATGTAGCCTCCCTCTTACTTAACTTGAATTTTAAGTTAGGCACATGTTTACGTGCACCCCACTTCTATAATACAGATACCTACCCTGCGCTCCTTGATAAAATGCTTTATTGGCTGAAAGGTTTTCAGAGGCTCAGAGGCTCTGCTTCTTCTATGGAGAACAGCCTTGGTGGCAATTCACACCAAATGGACATTTATGAAAACTAAGACCCTTATTTGGAATGATCACCTCCTTAGGGACTTTCATCATCTCCTTTAATATAAATTCTCACCATTTTAGATGATTCTTTAGAGAAGTTTTTCTCTGTTTCCACCCATCCTCCACAGTGATCTCCTATGGCTTTGAAGACATGTTCTATCAGAGATGAAGCAATAGACTGGTAGCTTCGATCCATGGCCATAACCTAAGTTGCTCGGACTCGGCAATTTCGGTGCCGCACCCGTGTCGACACGACACTGACACGAGTAAGGGTGCGGGATCTGTGTCGGATCCGGTCAAACAAGATCGGGTGTGTTGACCAACAATTCGAAGAAAAATTTAAAAATTGATATCTCAAGGTAAAGATTTGAATAGCTCGGAAACAAAATACCTTCAATTCTGCCGCTACATAGTAATTTATGCCAGTCCTTCTGCCTCTTTTGAAGCTTTTTTCTTGGTAAATCTTGTTGTTCGAGTGGCTGTTGAAGGTAGTGTTCACGATGTTACAGGTTTTTGAAGCCGAGAATTGTCGGTGCCATGGTGCCATGGTGGACAACTAGATTGTGCGCATCATGATATTGTATTGTATTGAACAAAAAAAGATTGCAAAACATGTAGTTGGGGACGAAGATGGAGGAGAGAAGACGAAGCAGAGGAAAAGATGAAGAAGACGACTGTTCAGTCACCTAACACTATTTGTTTTCTAATTGACCTGCACTCCTTTAATAGCTGCCACATTCATTATTTGTTATTAAGAATAAACATTATAATTTTTTTAATTAAATGAGATAAGCTTTCCATATTAAATAATTGCATCTTTGATTATTTATTATTAAGAATAAATAATTTTTCTTTATTTTGATTAAATGAAATAAGCATTGTATATTAATTAGAGTTTATAAAATAAGGATAAATATTATAATTATTTAATTATAAATTAAAGATTAATGTATATGCTTTGAAAGCACACATTCTTTAATGAAACTAAATTTAGCGTAAGTATATATTGAACATATTAATATTCTCATTTTTTATTAGTTTTAAAATACTTGTCAATTTTGAACTATATGTATAAATTTTTGTTTCTTTTTGCCGAGTCCCCGCACCCGTATCCGTATCCAGATCCATATCCCTGAATCTCAAAAATTCGATCATGAAGGATCCGACACTCGGATCCGCGCCTGTGTCCGACACCCGCACTCGAGTCCAAGCAACTTAGGCCATAACAACCCTCAACTACCTAACTAATCCTTTACCGTAATCCATGTCCTCCATAATCTTCTATCCAAGGTCACGTCCTTGGTAAGCTGGAGCTGCATCATGTACTAGTCACTCTATCCAATGCTTCCTCGACCTTCTTTGCCTCTCCTATAATCATCCAAAACCAACCCCTCACACATCCGCACTGTGCATCCTTGCATCTCCTCTTCACATGCCCGAACCCCACCCCCGGTAGCATATGAGAGTCTAGATAATCTGTTCAAGAGAAAGGAAAAAGGGGTGGCTTGCAAGATTGATCTAGAGAAGGCGTATGATCATGTTAATTGACACTGCTTACTAGAATTGTTAAAGTTGATGAATTTTGTGAGAGATGGACAAAAATGGATAAGGTTTTGCATTTCAATAGTGAAGTTTTCCATTTTAATCAGTGGTAACCCTCAAGGATTCTACAGCTCTCATAGAGGTGAGGTATTAGACAGGGAGATCCTCTGTCACCTTATCTTTTTGTTTTGGTAATGGAAATCCTCAACAATATGTTGAGGAAGGAAGAAATCCCGGGTTGGATTAGGGGGCTCAAAATTGGCAGAAATGAAGAGGATGGTATGATACTTAAATCATACTTATTTTCTATGCCGATGGCTCCCTCTTGTTTTGTGAAGCTGATAGAGATCATATTCTACATTTGAGAAGGGTGTTGCTTTTGTTTTGAGGCAATCACTGGGCTACGAGTTAACCTGGCCAAAATTAGCATCTTCAGTATAAATGCTGATGAGAATATAGAAGAGTTGGCCGACAGTCTGGATTGTAAAGTAGAGAACTTCTTACTGCCTATTTGGGGCTGCCTTTAGGGGCAAAAAGAAAGGACAGTAGCATTTGGCGGGGATCGTTGATTGATGCAAGAATAAGTTCACTCCATGGGAAAAAGAATACCTCCTATCTTTGGGGGCGGCCTAATTCTTATCAACAGTGTCTTGGATGGAATTCCCACATACACTATGTCTTTATTCAGTATGCCTATAACAGTTGAAAAGAAGATAGACTCTATAAGGAGAAACTTCCCATGGGATGGGGCTCAAAAAAAAAAAGGACTCATCTGATCAAGTGGGCAAATGGTTATTAAAGAAAAAAAGGATGGTGGACTTGGGGCAAGGAATTTGAAAATGTGTAATAAAAGTTTACTTTTTAAATAGCTCTGGAGATATAGCAAGGAAAGAGATGAGTTTTGGCAGCAAGTTCTGGATGCAATATATGATTCAAAGGTAGGATAGAAACAAATTCCTTCACAGCTGAAAAACTTGTGGGGGTTGGTGGGATGTACTGCTACAGTTCACTAGATTGGAGGTGGGAAATGGTAGGAGGATTAAATTTTGGATGGACACTTGGTGTGGAAATCAAGTTTCAAAAGCAGATTTCCTGTCTTGTTCAATTGTGCTTTGAATAAAGAGGGTTGTATCGCAGAATTTAATTCTGCATCTGGATGGAATATTACTTTTAGAAGATTTCTAAATGATTGGGAAATAGAAAGTTTTTGTCAGCTACTTCAACAACTGAATTTATGTTGAACAAGACAAAGCAGACAGGCTGGTTTGGGTTAAAAGTAAGGACAAGGTATTCTCAGTCAATAACTGCTACAAAATGTTGTTGCAACAGCTCCGTTAAGAAATTCCTAACTGGCCATGGAAGATGATTTGGATAACCAAAGAGCCTACGAAAACATTTTTTTTTGGTTGGTTAGCAGCTAGAGATGCATGCCAAACACAAAATTAGTTACAAAGGAGAGGTTTTTCGATGTGCAGCAGATGCTGTTTCTGCAATTTAGAGAAGGAAACAGTTGAACATCTATTCTTGCATTGCAGATTTTCACGACAGTGTTGGGAATTTTTCTGTAGCATAATGAGCATATTATTGGTGTTACCAGGGAAAATTAGTAGTTTGTTGGAAGTGTGGCAATCACAGGAGGTTAAAAAGAGCTTAAAGCCAGTATGGAAAACTATTCCCAATTGCATAATGTGGACCTTTTGGCTAGAAAGGATTAAGTCATGCTTTGACGGGAAGAAGCTACAGATTTTTAGAGTTGAAAAAGAAATGCATTAAAAATCTGTATTTTTGGTGTTATTAGCAGAACTTTAGATATGATGGATAGTATGTGGAATTTTTGTATTTGGTAGGAGATGATATGTTGTATTGGTTTAGAGTTTGCTGCTGATTCGTGTACCTTTTGCTGTACCATCTTGGTATTCTTTAAATAAAATCTTTACTTACGAAAGAAACCCCATCTAAGTCCCGCTTCTCGCATCTTAATTCTCCGTTGAGGCCATTCTTACCTTGTTCTGGATATCCTCATTTCTATTCTTATCTCTCCTAGCATGCCCACACATGTACCTCAAGATCCTCATTTTCGCAGCTTTCAACTTCTGAACATGGAGTTCTTGACTAGCCAATATTTCGCTTCATACAACTTAGCCGGTCTAACCACCGGTTTGTGGAACTTGCCTTTTAAGTTTTGATGACAATTTCCTATCACACAAGACTCCGGATTAGAGCCTCCATTTCACCCACCATTCTCCAATATGTTGTGTGACATCTTTGTCGATTTCTTCGATTTCTCCATTACTCTAGATAGAAGACCCAAGATACTTAACGCTTATTCTTTTATGGATAACTTGTGAATTAAACCTCACTTCCATAATATCCTCATATGTTCCGTCACTTAACTTGCTCTCCAAGTATTATGTCTTGGTCTTGCTAAACTTGAAACTTTAGACTTAAAAGGGTTTGTCGCCAAACCTCAAGCTTAGAGTTAACTCTGTTGTCTTTGTTGTTTGGTCGATCTCAGCAAATAACAGACACTATGGTTGGATATGCTGAGTCAATTCATTCATCACTGAGGCAAATGAAAATGGGTTACGAGCTGATTCGTGGTGTAGCCTCATCACAATTGGAAATGCGGAAATGCTGAGGACCCCTCCCCCACTCCCACTCCCACCCCCAAACCCACCCTACCCACTAGTTTTGCTTACCTGTGTTTTGGCTCGATCATACGTATCCTTGATCACTCTAGTGTACGCCATAAGAACACTTGTAGCCTCCACGCACCTCCATAAAACCTCCCTCTTCCCTCGGAACCTTGTCATAATCTTTTTCTATGTTGATGAACACCATGTGAACGTCCCGCTTCCTTCTCCTATATTGTTCCATCGGTCTCCTAATGAGGTGCATGGCTTATGTAGTTGAATGCCCCGACATGAATCTGAACTGGTTCTCAGTAATAAACATGTTCCTCATCTTCCTCCTTACCCTTAGCTCTCCCACACCTTCATAGTGCGGCTCAGTAGATTGATACCTCTGTAGGTGTTGCAATTCTGAATGTCACCCTCGTTCTTATACAATGGGATCAAATAATTTTTTGTTTACAAATACTTAGATAATATTTCTCTTCAATCAATTTGGGCTGCATATCAACACAATTTTGTGCAAAAGAATTGATGATTAGTTGGAATAGCGGGGAAGGAGGAGATGATGCAAGGCTTGGAACGTGGTTCCACTCGCGTTGATATGAGTCGTGTGGAGAGAAAGAAATAGGAGAGCTTTTGGGGGTAGAATCGAGCTTTTCTCATTTGAGGAGAAGCATCCGGTCCCTTATTTTCTTTTGGTGCACCCATAGAATTCCAATTTGTATAGGAGATGGTTGGAGTTGCTGAAAATCATTTATTATTATAGATTCTTTACTTTTTTGTATACCTCATGTAAATGGCCAAATGTGTGGCCATGTTTATGGATGAAAATACGTTTTGCAACGACATCAACATGCCCGGTGTATTCCCACAATGTGGGGTCTGGGAGGGTAAGATGTACGCAGTCCATACCACTACCTTAGATGAAGTAGAGAGGCTGTTTCCGATAAACCCCCGACTTAGGACAAATAAGATGAGAATACGTTTTGCCTGATTAAAAAAAATCAACACAGTTTTGTGGGCAGAGTTAAGCGGGTCAAAATAGGCTAATTTAATAAAATAAGCGGGTCATTACCCCCCAAACCTAAATTTAGGTTGGGCAGGTCATGATTTTAGGACTGATGTTGCCACCCCTAAGTATAGACAAGCAGGCAAATACAGAGCTATAACTAGTGAGGTTTAATTAAATTCACGCGAGAGAAGAGCAAGAAAATCAATAGGTGGGCAAAGAAAGCCAGCTCAAGAAAGATAGAACCTGGAATCTATGTCAGAGATGTCGCCACACGCTGCCACTGCACCTACTGTCGCCAGAATGTGTGCCTCACGTGCCCTCTGATGGCTGCCTGAAAATTTAGGTACCTTTGCAGATCTGACCTGGAACCTACTGAAGAGGGGTTTTCGGTTGTAGAGTAGAGGAGAAAATAGAAGAGAAGAAAAGAAAATAGAGGAGAGAGGAAATGGTCTTGCTGGAAACGGACTGACCAGAGATGGACTGGTCGGAATGGATTGGAGAAGAAGAAAAGTAACGCGGGTTAGAAGGTGGAATAAGTAATATGTGTATCCGTAGTACATGGATAAGAGTATCTAAAGACCAAAATGCCCTGACAATAGGTAATCCTTAAAAACAATTCCTGTATTATTAAACTGGATAACAATCCTTGTTTTATTTATTCTCTGCCTAATAACCCCCTTTAAGTTATCCCTGTATAAATAATCCCTGTATGACAATCCCTGTGTAATTAATATATAAAAAGAAAGCCATTCCTAAGTTCTTCAGCTTAAGACAATAACCTGAAATGATAACTTATGGGCACATAAGATACAGTTCAACTAATATGATAATTGTTTTTGCAGGATCGTATAAAGAAGATGGTTCTGTTTATTTTATCTTTGTCTGATGTCTGCTGTCCTTTCCTTATTGTCACAACTTCAAGCTCACTTCTCCAGTGGGAAGCTGAATTTACTCGGTGGGCACCAAGTATTGATGTTGTAGTATACAGTGGACGCAGAGATTCTAGAAGGAGAATCAAGTCATTGGAGTTCTATGATGAAGGTGGTTTCAGGATTCTTCAAGTGCTTTTATCATCTCTGGAAGCTGTCATTGAGGTATGGCTTAAAATAGATTATTTTATATCGGGGCCTCGACAGATAATGAGGTCCAAGATTAGTAGCTTGTGATGATGTTTTCATTAGGGCTATGGACGGTGCACTAGAGGTGTATCATTTAAAAATGTTCTCAATTTTACTTTTATATCGTATCCTATTTAGTTGGTCGTTATTTTTAGTTCCCACTTTCTTGAAGATTCATGCTTCTCAGAGGATAGGAGCTGGAATCTATTGGAAATTGACCTGTATTCATGCAGACATGCTTCTCTTCTAAAAGTTTAAACTCTCTCTTGAGCAGTTGCATGATTCTTGCGACTCTGAACTAAAATTTCCTCATTTGGCTAATTTTACCATTAAATTTTAGCTGGAAGCAACTTTTAAATCCCCAGCAAAGTGATATAGTTTCATTAACATTTGTATATGGTGCCTTGTGGATTATACCGTTTGCTGAGAAGTTACCATCTTGGTACTCTTTAAATAAAATCCTTGTCAAAAAAAAAGGAATAGGATTTCACCTAATATTTGGGGTCAGTTCGTGATGATGTATATGAAAGGGAAACAATGTGTACTTGATCTAAAAAGAAAAAGAAAGGCAAACAACGAGCAAGCTTATGTTAACTAAGAAATGCATTTTCTTTCTTAGCTATTCTTATTACTACCTATTCCTCCCAACCTGTCTTAATGTCAGTGTGGTACTTGTAGAGAGCTACCTCTATAATCCTTGGGATTAAGATTAAGAGTTCAACATTATAAAAATATAATCAAAAGAATGTGTATTAACTCTTTTTTTTTTTTGACAATTGTGGTGTTTGGGTCAGTTTTCGCGCACCTCGACTAAATCCACAGGATACCTGCCACCTCTCACCACCAACAACAGATATTAGGTAACTTTGTCCACCAAGGTTAGGACAGATGGGGAGATCACAACCTAGTGTTTTTTTTTGAACCTGAGACCTCAGGCTTTCAACTCACTTCATTGGCCACTAGGCCACACCCTTGGGTGCAAGATGTGTATTAACTCTGTTAATGCGAATCGAGCTTTGGTGTTTCTAGTGTCTCTCTTGGTTTCTTTCTCGTGCAAGCTTTCTTGTACTTGTTACTGTTTTAGCATTTGGGGTTTTAAGGAAAATTTGCTGCCTCTGAACTCAAAGGTCACCCTTAGTATCCTAGCTACTTTTCAGGTCGAGCGACTTTTTTTGTTTCAAATAAAGTAATTTACACTTTGTTATGTTTTTGGTTGATAGTTATGTTAAAGTTATGTAGGAATTAGTCAGCAAGATAGTTACTTCCAATTCACTTTTGGGATCTCTCTGTGTTCGGAAATGTTCGTTTTGAGTAACCTAAATGTTTGTTTTTTGTGGTTATAGGTAATGCTTCAGTTTGAAAAGGTTTAGTGCCATGCTTCTCTTGTCTTGCATTGAATTCCTTTGGTGCCAAACAGTATTCCTCTATATGTAAAAAAAAAAACTTTGGGATATTGTCATTTGTTGTGTGGCTTTGGAGTTTATAAATGGTTTCTAAAAGTTGTCTTTCACTAATTCCCTTGTAATATTGTAGCCAGAATGCTTTTAATGCCATTATTCAAACGATTTTCAGTGTGGTGTTGACTTAGTTGAGAGGCCAAACATTACTCTCTGATATTCATGATTTTATGATAAGGAAAAAGTTCAAGCACCCTTATGTAACAGTTCTTCCTCCTCTTCTGCATCTAGAGTAGTCCTCCTCTCTCTCTATTTTGGGCTCCTTAGTCTCTTCTCATCTTTAGTATATTGCAAGATCCTAATTCAAGTGATGTTTTATGCTTCATGCTGTGAACTTATTGGCAATAAATCCTTGATAGATCTTTTGAGAACCTTTTGGTGTGGATTTTCACTGGTTTAACAAGGGAGGTCGTCTTTCTCATTCGTCCTAACATTCATTGGTTTACAAGGAGAGTTTCACTTCTTTTTTGGGGTTTTTTTTTGGGGGGGGGGGGGGGGAGACTGGTGGGTCTAACAGTATGCTATTGATGGTTGTTCCAAGTTCCAACACTATCGTGTGGTTGCTGAGCTGTCTGCACCTTCAATTGGATGCAGCCGGTGGATTAAGTACTTCTGGGAGTTGGTGGCCTCTGGTTTGCCCTGAAGTATGCTAATGGATAGGGTGGTATAAGCACAACTTGTGAGATGGGAATTCGAGATTCTGACACGGACATACATTATAGAGACATAGATTGAAGAGTTGGTTAAAATACTGTGATAGGAGACGAGGTGAAACTTGTAAAATGCTGTTTAGTTTTTCCCATTTGTGCCTCAAACATTTTGTGTTTCGAGTTACATCTAATTATTTAGTTGCAACTGTAATTCTGCTGGCCTTACTTTAAAGAAAAAGGAAACTATATTTCCTGAAGGCTGATGAATCTCCTAGGCTGGGCCAGAAAATGAAACTTGCAGAAGTCACTCACATGATGTTTTGAATTGTGTCCTAAAGTTTCTCTTTTCTGATTTGGATTCAGATTGTATTTCTTTTTGTTGAATGGATTTTTCATTTGATTCCCCAAAGAATGGGAGTTATTAATTCTTCTGTTTCTCCGAAAATTGGAAAATTCTTACCGTTTCAAAGTGCTGTAGCCATGTTTCTTATTCTCTCTTATTTCTGCAGGATGTAGAAATATTGAGCGACTTGAGTTGGGAAGTGACTATTATTGATGACTGCCAAAATGTAGGAATTTCTGCTCATGTGGAGCAAATTAAAATGCTTGCTGCTGGTGTAAGGGTGCTTCTTTTTAATGGTCCGATGAAGGTATCTTCCATATCTTGCCTTCTTTTCCTTGGTAAGCTGCTTTCATTTAATACATCATCCTTACAAGACCCTCTAATTTCAACAGATCACCTCATCTGAGTACCTTAATCTACTCTCGTTGCTCGAATGTAAATTTGGTTTGGACAAGACTGGTGGCGTGGAATCTGACTTCAGTGACCATCTTGGAAAATCGAAGAGAGTCACAAAGGTCACTGCACCTTGCAGCAAACCTGAATCTTCTAAGTATATGGAGTATTGGGTTCCTGTTCAGATTTCTGACTTGCAACTTGAGCAGTATTGTTCTACATTACTCACAAATTCTAATGCTCTTCGCACTTTCTCTAAAAGTGATCCTGTTGGGGCTCTCCGTGATATTCTTCTATCTGTGCGAAAGGTTAGGTGTGTCATTTCATTTGACATTTTTGCATTTATGGATGATGGTAGTTTTGTTACTTCTTTGTTCTGTTTTCTCATGGAGAAGGCAAAGGATTGGTCCTTGCGGCGTTGAACATTTAGAAAAAGAGAGCTTCTAAGCAAAAATATTTATCTTGACGATAATTAACTTAGTAGTAGCCAAGGGTGAGGCCTAGTGGTCAATGAAGTGGGAGGAGAATCATGAGGTCTTAGGTTCATATTCCAGTGGAGGCGGCAAAAAAGTAGTAGGTGATTTTTCCATGTGTAAGCCTGGAAGGCAGAGTTACATGATACGTATGCCGGTGGGAGGTAGCAAGTATCCAGTGGATAGTTGAGGTCCAGATAACATAAGCATGCTCAGACACTTGTGTCATGAAAAATAACTTGCTTAATGGCACAATGAAAGTGAATTCGGATTCATTTGAACTGTTGGTAACACCATTGTCATAGACAATATTAACTTTTAATGTTCATCCTCGTCATCAGAAGTCAATGAAAGCCATTGCTATATTGATAGTTCTCTGAACTATACGTGCTTGCTTTTGTTTGTAGTGTTGTGATCATCCATATATTCTGGATCCATTGCTGCAACCCTTCAATAAAGGGCTTTCTCCTGCCGAAATGCTGGAAGTAGGAATAAAAGCAAGTGGAAAACTACAATTCCTTGACAAGATGCTCACAGAGATGAGACTCCGACAACATAGAGTGGTTGTCCTTTTTCAGGTATGTATTTCTAGTACTTTTGTCTTAGAATGAACTGTTTATTCGTGGAGTCATATTTGAGTTCCTATATAGAATGGATCAAGTAAGATAGACTCATTTCGTCTGTAGCATCTCACAACCATTTAAAAACTGTTGTTTGAATATATTGAGAGATGAAATTGAAGGGATAGGAGTAACAAATAAAATTGAAACAAGAACCAAATAGGCAGAACTAGTGTGAATTATACATAATCCAGACAATTAGGTCTACCCAGCCAATTTATTTTTTGATCTGCGGGTCATGGGCTGGTCTTGTTAACTTCCTTAAGGAACAGTTGCGGGTTTGTCCTGCTAATAAATTTAATGGGCCCCGTTAGAAAGTCGAACCTCTGAACCATTTTAAGCGGGCTGAATCGGGGCTGGTGACTAAATCGGATTTCTTCTTTTTTTTTTTCCCAAAAAAATCATATACCTTACCTTTTGTGTTAACTTATGTTTACTAAACCATTTGATCATAAGTAAATTATTGAACTAAGCTACTAGTTTCAAAAAACAAAATTATTGAAATTTGAAACCATTCGTAAGTTTCCAAGCTAAGTAGTAATGAAGCAACTCACCTGACTCTGTCAAAACAGTACTTAAACTGGATGGGGATGACACTATAATAGTAAATCTGTTTCAGTATTAAGTTAGCCTGTGTTGGTGACCTTGCAGTAATCACTAACTCTAGCAGTGATAATGTATTGACAACTTTGTCTGTTTCTATCTAGTTATATATAATATTTCCTTTTATCCAAAAAAATTTGGGCACATCTAGGGATATTATCGTTTGCAACATAACATTTTGCTCAAACTCATCACCAACTTCTAGATACATATATAATAATTCAGTTAATTGTTCTGCTTTACCTAATTTCATGTTGATTTAATAGAATATCCATTTGACAAATGTCAGGTATAAGATGGAAGTATTTTGAATTTTTTCTTTCATCGCAGGAATAGCCTGTCCAATTGACTAATGAATCTTAAAACTATTAAAAAAAATGAACTTTCAACTAAATGAAGCAATGTACTCGATGTTTGATTGGACACAAAGTTCAAGAAATAAATGAAGACTTCTCACAAGTAAGCTAAATATATGCGTAACACCCAGTAATTAAATGCGTGATGGTGAAAGTTTCCCACGTCGTTTCATTTTTTTATCCCCTAGTAATGCCTTTGAACCTAATATTCCATCAATGGAAGAGTGTTCTCTTTCTGTCCCTAGTCATCAAGAGGAAAAATTGCTATCTATCTATCCATGTACGTATTAAAATGTGGTTCCAGGCTTCGGTCGATTGCCGGACTCTTATATCAAGTGGCCTCAAAAAAGTCATTTTATCAAGGGTAAAATTGGGATGCTAATTTTTCTTGTAGTTTCTAAATAGAAAGACGTGTCATTCTTTTTGTGACCGACTAAGAGGAGTGTTTGTCACATAAATTGGGGCCAATTGGAGTAGTATTTATAGTATATATACACTAATAAAGCCGAAAGAGTTCAACATAATAATGGAAAATTGCTCTAAATCAACAAGAACAACAACATACCCAGTCACCACTCTGTACATCTTATCTTTACGTTTTGGTGGTACCTTTCTGTCGCACAAGACTTCGGAGGCGAGCCTTCATTTCATTCACCCCGCACTAATACAATGTGTGACATCATCATCAATCTCCCATTTTTCGTGGATTAAAGACCCAAGATACTTGAAACTTACTCTCTTGGTCCTTGGGATGACCTGTGAATGAAGCCTCACTTCCACACCTACCTTACATGATGTATCATTGAATCTGCACTCCAAGACTTGCACCACTCTGTAGATCTTACCTTTAAGTTTTGGTGGTACCTTTCTGTCACACAAGACTTCGGAGGTGAGCCTATATTTCATTCACCCTGCACTAATATGATGCGTGACATCATCGTCGATCTCCCAATTTTCGTGGATTAAAGACCCAAGATGCTTGAAACTTACTCTTGGGGATTACTTGTGAATGAAGCCTCACTTCCACACCTACTCACGTGATGATCATCGAACTTGCACTGCAAGTATTCTGTCTTGGCGGCTCAGCCTGAACCCTTTAGACTTCAAGATTTGTCTCCAAACCTCCAACCTTGCATTAACTCCACCACATATCTCATCAATCAGTATTATGATCTGCAAATATCATACACCATGGCACTTCACCTTGGATATGACGAGTCAATTCATCCATCACCAAGGCAAATAAAACCGGGTTAAGTGCTGTTCCCTAATGCAACCTCATCTTGATTGGAAGTGTTCCAAGTCTTCTCCTGTTGTTCTTACTAGGTCTTGGATCCATCGTACATGTTTTTTATCGCCCTAATGTAGGCCACCGATACACTTCTCGCCTCCGGGCATCTCAGTAGGACCTCTCTTAGGAGTGGGACATTGTTGTAAGTCTTCTCCAGATCAATGAACACCATATGGAGGTCTTTCTTCCCCTCCCTGTACTTCACTAGTCTCCTTACAAGATGAATGGCTTTTGTAGTAGATTACACGACATGAAACTGAACTGGTTCCTGGTAATTGACGAACTTCACTGCAGTCTACCTGGTGCGTGGGAACTGGGAAGGTGTCTGCCGGAGGGGGTTCTTGGGGTTTGGTTGCGGGAGATGCCTGATCTGATAGTGTTATTGGATTTTGCACGACACCAACGAAAATAGAGATGGCTACGGCAATCACCATAAATTGCAGAGTCACGGATTTTCTCTTGGTATTTGCTGGTATATTGCACGACGACGGCTCTGATACCATATGAGATATTAAGGATAAAAATATTATTCAATTGTCTATCTACGTGATTAAAGACATTACATTATAATACTTTTCCACGTAAGATACCATGTACAAATCCTATTCCTATTGTAACAACTACCTTAAGCAGTTATAAAGGGTGGTGCCTGGGGTTATCTTTTGATGCTAAAACAATATTAATAACTTTCTAATCTGTAGTTAGATTACCTATGAATAAAAGGTAGCCTGTCTCCATTTGTGCAATTTCATGAATCATTGATTGAGGGAATTGGATTGTTATTTCCTTTATGATCTTGGGAATCTTTTGACCCAGTTCTCCAGGCCTAGGCGTATGGAGTGTAAAAGAGTGTCCCACATTAGCTGAGGGAATGCGTTGTTGTAAGGGGTAACTTTGTCCATCAAAGGCTAGGTAGATGGAGGGGATGGTGTTTGGCCCAGTTTGTCGCACCACTACCTCCCAGCAATTCCAGTACGGGGTAGCTTTGTCCATAAAGGTTAGGTAGATGGGAAGAATTAGACCATTACTGAATTTATACATGCTTCACACACACACACCCCGCTAAACATACATCAGGCCACCAGCATCCTGTATATATATAAAGCATCCTGTATATATATAACAGAGACTGATAAACATACATCAGGATACCATCAGCATGATGTCTGAAGTTCCGTGTAAGTGTTTTGTCACCTTTCTCTTCAATTTCTTCATCTGATTGTCAAAATCGTCCTTCTTGAATGCAGTCTATTGTTGGCTCCGGTCCCGGGGCATCTATTGGTGATATTCTAGATGATTTTCTGCGTCAGAGATTTGGTGAAGATTCTTATGAAAGAATTGAGACAGGTGTTGTTGTGTCCAAGAAACAAGCTTCGCTTCACAGGTTTAACAACAAGGGAAGTGGGCGCTTTGTACTTTTACTAGAGAATCGTGTTTGCAATCCGAGCATTAAACTGTCGTCAGTTGATAGTGTTATTATATATGATAGTGAGACAAACCCCGCAAATGATTTGAGACAACTCCAGAAGATATCCATAGATTCGCAGTCTACATATATCAGTGTTTTCCGACTGTATTCATGTTTTACTGTAGAAGAAAGATCCCTTGTCCTTGCTAAACAGGACCTTAATCTTGATAGTAACTTGCATAATATAAGCCGGAGCCCCAATAACACCCTTATGTGGGGAGCCTCAAATTTGTTCAGTAGATTGGATGGGTATCACTCTGGAGGTATTCCATCCTCAATTTCAAATAACTCATCGGGACAGTTGCTTTTAAATGACGTTATTAGCGAGTTTTCTGCAATAATTTCTGTAATCTCTGACGACAAGGAGTTATGTCATTCCATTATTTCAAAAGTTCAAATTAGCATGGGAACTTACCGTGCTAATATCCCGCTGTTTGGTGAGAAAAAAATGGAGTTGAAAATCGGAGAAGAACCTCATGTCTTTTGGAGAATGCTGTTGGAAGGAAGAAGTCCACAGTGGAGAAATTTAAGCACAGCAACCCCAAGGAGCAGAAAGAGAGTTCAGTACTTTGATGAATCACCTGATCCACCTAATGGTAATGATGAAGCAGGAAAGAAGCGCAGGAAGGTGGTAAACCATAGCGTGGATGCAATCCCCACTCATCCCTCACCTGGAAGAGGTGAAGTTGCAGCCTCCAAAGGAGGTATCTCTTCAATAAACTATTTTCAATATATTTCATGTTAAGAGTTTGTTGTTTCATATGTATAAATATGTCGAGAAATATCAGCTGCTAATTATTAGTTGGATCCAGGTGCTCATGAAAATAATAATATTGGTGGGAAGCATGTATCTAGGTCTCCATCTCATCTGTTAAATGAGGCAAAACTTGTTAGGCCTGAAGAAGGGCGAATACTGTACAATGAGCAGAAAAGCCTTCATATCCATCTGAAAGCTGAGTTTGCGAAACTGTTTCAAGTGCTAAAACTTTCGGTATTCATTTCTTACCTGCCCTTTCCCAGAATTTTTATTTTTTCTAGTTATAGTCGTCTTTGAAGAGTGTACAGGTGCTGTGATGAACAGTGAAGGTAAATATCAATCTTTGTTTGTCCAAATTAATCATAATAAGTGGGTTTGGGAGGTTTCTGGATCTGTGAATATTTGCTACCTTTAAAAGATAAAAGTTGTTCATGTTAGGAAAGTATACCTTTCATATTCATGTTGGGAGTTGTTGATAGTTTCTGCTGAGTAAGTAATGATATTAACCTTTCAAAGGTTTAATCTTTTTATGTATGAGTTCCAGGTTTTGTGATTGCCCCTGAATTATCATCTTTTCATTGATTAAACTCTCTTCAAGTGGATATATTATCCTGCAGTTTTTGGCACGACAGTAAGCGCCACGACATCCTTTCTATGGTACTCGAACATCCAAACCCGTCTGAGTTTGGGAAACCTAGAATGGCTGACAACCCCTCCATCCCTCTGCATTGGCGGGAACGGCCTTACTTAATTCGCCATAAGCTGAGTGTCCTATATTCGCATTGACAACAGCAACAACAACAACAAACCCACCCAGCGTATTCCCACTTAGTGAGGTCTGGGGAGGGTAAGATGTACGCAGTTCATACCACTACCTCTAAAGAAGTAGAAAGGCTGTTTCCGATAAACCCGCGGCTCGAGACACGGAATACTAAAAAAATTCATAGTAAAGCATGGAACAAGATGGCATAACATAAATATGACACCCACAAGTAATAGTAAACAGAGAAAAGTAAACAGATTCGTAATAAAGCATGAAACAAGGTATCATAATAAGAATAATACCCCCACCAAGTAATTCCCTACACTAGCGACTCAAACTGACTTTAGCCTTCTGCCCTAATTCGCGTCCTCCAGGTCTTCCTATCTAGGGTCATGTCCTCAGTGAGCTGTAACTGCTCCATGTCCCACCTAATCACCTCTCCCTAGTACTTCTTCGGCCTACCCCTACCCCGCCTAAAACCATCCAAAGCTAGCCTCTCACACCTACGAACTGGGGCATCCATGCCCCTCCTCATCACGTGTCCGAACCATCTCAATCGGACTTCCCGCATCTTATTCTCCACTGGAGTCACACAAACCTTCTCCCTGATAGTCTCATTCCGAACTCTATCCCCCCTAGTCAGCCCACACATCCAACACAACATCCGCATTTCCGCCACCTTCATTTTTTGAATGTGGGAGTTCTTAACTGGCCAACACTACGCTCCATACAACATGGCCGGACGGACTGCCACCCTGTAGAATTTGCCTTTAAGCTTGGGCGGCACCTTCTTATCACACAACACGCCGAAGCGAGCTTCCACTTCATCCATCCCGCCCCAATACGGTGTGAGACATCTTCGTCAATCTTACCGTTACCCTGAATCACGGACCCGAGATACTTGAAACTATCCCTCTTACATACCACCTGTGATTCCAACTTCACTACCACCTCATTCTCCAGCCTCACGTCATTAAACTTGCATTCCAAATACTCTGTCTTGCTCCTACTCAACCTGAACCCTTTAGACTCAAGAATTTGTCTCCACACCTCTAATTTATCATTCACATCCCCCGCGTCTCATCAATCAAAACTACATCATCTGCAAAAAGCATACACTAAGGCACCTCTCCTTGAATACGCCGCATCAACACATCCATCACTAAAGCAA